>NC_066550.1:15411564-15414004 GCF_024679095.1 Eriocheir sinensis | reverse complement strand
TCCCATGATGATACTGTGTGTGTGTGTGTGTGTGTGTGTGTGTGTGTGTGTGTGTGTGTGTGAGTGTGTGTGTGTGTGTGTGTGTGTGTGTAGCATTGTTAGTATTTCCTTAAAAATGGAGAAAATAAAGGAAAAAAACACCAAGAAAAATTAACATAGAAAATAATATCAAAAAACTTATTCTCTCTCTCTCTCTCTCTCTCATCAGCACTTTCCTCCTCACTTTTCGTCTTCTTTTTCTCTCCTCCTCCTCCTCTTCCTCTTCCTCCTCCTCCTCTTCCTCCTCCTCCTCCTCCTCCTCCCCCTCCGTTGTTGTGCGATTTCTTGATTTATGATGGAGAGAGAGAGAGAGAGAGAGAGAGAGAGAGAGAGAGAGAGAGAGAGAGAGAGAGAGAGAGAGAGAGAGAGAGAGAGAGAGAGAGAGAGAGAGAGAGAGAGAGATACAAAGGCGACTAATTGATTTCGTGTTAATTAATAAAGATAATAATAATAATAATAATAATAATAATAATAATAATAATAATAATGATAATAATAATAACAATAATAAGAGTAATAAAAACACCATTAATTCTTCTTCTTCTTCTTCTTCTTCTTCTTCTTCCTCCTCCTCCTCCTCCTCCTCCTAACACAGGTAAGAATTCCCAATCATTAATTTCTTCCTCCGTCCCTTACCTTTCCTCCTCCTCCTCCTCCTCCTCCTCCCCTTTAATCCCGCCGCCTCCCCCATCCCCCCTCTCTTAATGGCGAACCAAAGGGAGGGGAAGGGGGACGGAGGAGGAGGAGGAGGAATAGGAGGAGGAGGAGGAGGAGGAGGAGGAGGCATTAGCTATTATAAATACTAATGGAAGAGGAAAAAGCGACTACCATCATAAGCGTTAATGGAGGAGGAGGAGGAGGAGGAGGAGGAGGAGGAGGAGGAGGAGGAGGAGGAGGGGAGGAGGAGGAGGAGGTGATTTGTCATTCTGATTTCTCCTCGTGTGTGTCTGTGTGTGTGTGTGTGTGTGTGTGTGTGTGAGAGAGAGAGAGAGAGAGAGAGAGAGAGAGAGAGAGAGAGAGAGAGAGAGAGAGAGAGAGAGAGAGAGAGAGAGAGAGAGAGAGAGAGAGAGAGAGAGAGAGAGAGAATGATAACAATGATATTCAGATAAGGAATAAAAAAAAAAAACGAAGAGAAAAAACGAAGAAAACACAAAAAAGAAGAAAAAGATGAAAAACAGGAAAAAAAATATAAAAAAAAGAAAAATATGAATAAACAGAAGAAGAAAATACAAGAAATTTAATAAAGATGAATTAAAAAAAAAGAAAATACACTGTTTCAATATCCCTCTTTTTTCCCTATTCTTTTCCTTTCTTTTCCTTTCCATATCATTTCCTATCTTTTTTCTCCTCCACTTTCTCTTTTCATTATTTTCCCTCCTCTTTCCTCCCTTTGTTTCCCCTTCCCTTTCTCTCCCCTTCCTTCCCTTCCTCCCTTTCCCACCTCCAATGTCTTTCCTTCCCTTCCTTTCCCTTCTCTTTCTCCTTTTCTTTTTTCCCCTCCTTTTCCTTCTTTCTTTCTTTCCCTTCCCTTCCTCCCCTTTCCTCCTTCCCTTCTTTCCCCTTTCCTCATCCTTTTCCCTTCCCTTCTCTTTCTCCTCTCTTTCTCCTCTTCTTTTTTCCTTTCCTTTTCCTTCTTCTTTCTTTCCCTTCCCTTCCTCCCCTTTCCCTTCCCTTCCTTTCCATTCCTCCCCTTCCTTTCTTCCTTTCCCTTCCTTTCCCTCCTTCCTTCCTTCCCCCCACTTCCTCTACGCCTTACCTCCCTCTTCTTCCCTTCCCCCCTCCTTTCCTCCCTTCCCTTCCCTCCACCCAATCCACCAATCGGCTTCGAGGACATGTGCTGAGTGGACCAATCAGCGACGACCTCACCACCGGACAGCCAATCAGAGGGCGAGGACACCACTGGGCAGGTAAGGTGGAGGTGGTGGTGGAGGTGGTGGAGGTGATGAAGATGATAAGGAGGAAGAGGAAGAAAGAGATAGAGAGGTGATGAAGAGAGGGTGAATAATAGGAAATGGAAGACAATAGAAGGAAAGAGAAGAAAAAATAAAGAAAACAGGAATAAGAGGAAAATGAAGAAGAAGAAAAGGGAGAAGAAAAATGATAATAGGAAAATGAAGAAGAAAAGGAAGAAGAAAAATAATAATAAGAAATGAAGAAGAAAAGAAGGAACGAGAAGAAAAATTAAAGAAAACAGGAATAAGGGAAAATGAAGGAGAAGAAAAGGAAGAAAAAAAATTATAATAAGAAATGAAAAAGAAAAGAAGGAAAAAGAAGAAGAAAAATTAAAGAAAAAGAAATAAGAAGAAAATGAAGAAGAAAAGAAAGAAGAAAAATGATGAATAGGAAATGAAGAAGAAAAGAAGGAAAAAGAAGAAAATAAAGAAAACAAGAATAAGAAGAA
>NC_066550.1:15404064-15406564 GCF_024679095.1 Eriocheir sinensis | reverse complement strand
CTCTTTCTCTCAATCCTCTTCTAAAAATCCTAATCCTCTTTCTCTCAATCCTCTTCTAAAAATCCTAATCCTCTTTCTAATATCCTTTTCTAAAAATCCTAATCCTCTTTCTTTTAATCCTCTTCTAAAAATCCTAATCCTCTTTCTAATATCCTCTTCTAAAAATCCTAATCCTCTTCTAAAAATCCTAATCCTCTTTCTTTTAATCCTCTTCAAAAAAATCCTAATCATCTTTCTCTTGATCCTCTTCTAAAAATCCTAATCCTCTTTCTTTCAATCCTCTTCTAAGCCTCCTAATCCTCTTTCTAATATCCTCCTCTAAACCTCTTAAGAGCGTCTTTTTAACTTATTCAAAATGTATAGATATGATAAGACACACGGAGGAAGGTACACGCGAATAAATATATAGATAATAATAATAATAATAACAATAATAATAATAATAATAATAATAATAATAATAATAATAATAATAATAATAAGGGTTGTACTCACATTAGTGGCCTTGGAGCACAGGTTAACACTTACCTGAAAAGAGAAAAAAAAAACAGGTATATATGAGAGGTAGGAAAGGGAGGAGAGAAAAGAAGGAAGAGGAGGAGGAGCAGGAGGAGGAGGAGAAGTGGAAGAGGAGAGAGGATAATTGCTGTTATAGTTTTCACAATTGCACCTAAAAATACGAAGAAGAAGAAGAAGAAGAAGAAAGGAAGAAGAAAAAAAGTAGAAGAAAAAGAAAAACAAAAATAATAAGAAAAAACAGAAAGACAAACAAACAAACATACTAACACACACACACACACACACACACACACACACACACACACACACACACACACTCCACCCCCCTTCCCCACCCACACAAAATCCCTTTCAGAATAACAAAACGAAGAGAGAGAGAGAGAGAGAGAGAGAGAGAGAGAGAGAGAGAGAGAGAGAGAGAGAGAGAGAGAGAGAGAGAGAACTGAAAAAAACAAAAAAAAACAAGGTGCAATATCTCAGGAATTTGCAATATAGCTTAGACGCCCCTCGAGCCCCAAACAGCCGAAGAAAACGCGATCCCATTGTATTTGGCGCTGTATTATTAAAGAAAATGGGCGCCGGGGTTTCAGGAGGAGGAGGAGGAAGAGGAGGAGGAGGAGGAGGAGGAGGTGGAGGTGGTTAAGTACATTTATAGATAGTTAATGTGTTTTGGGTTACTTAGCGAGAGAGAGAGAGAGAGAGAGAGAGAGAGAGAGAGAGAGAGAGAGAGAGAGAGAGAGAGAGAGAGAGAGAGAGAGAGAGAGAGAGAGAGAGAGAGACGCCCAAGCCAGACATCTCATCGCCAAAACCAATTAAATCAATAAGTGTAACTGAGGAGGAGGAGGAGGAGGAGGAGGAGGAGGAGGAGGAGGAGGAGGAGGAGGAGGAGGAAGAGGAGGAGGAGGACGAGGAGGAGGAGGAGGAGGAAGATGGTGAACAAACGAATCTAGAGAGAGAAAGAGAGAGATAAAGAGAGAAAAAATAAGAGAAAGAAATGAGACGGAAAAAGAAAGAGAGATAATGGAAACTAATCTCTCTCTCTCTCTCTCATTCTACGTAACTTAAACTAATAAAGAGAAACAGAGAGAGAGAGACTTGATTGATCGCCTGGAAGCTTTAGTCTCTTGCTCACTCAATAGATGGCGTCAGTCTCTCTCTCTCTCTAATTCTTCTTTTGCTTTCTATTATTTATTTCATCTGAATTTCTTCTCTCTCTCTTATTCTTCATTTTCCTTCATTTCCTTTTCATTGCTGTTTTCCTCTTTATTAATGTTCCTTCCTTTCTTTAATTTTCCTCTTTTCCTTCTATTTCCTTTCCCTCTTTTCTCTTCTCATTTCTCGTTATCTCCTTTTCTTAATCTTTTCTTTTTCTTTATATTATTTTCTTCTTCTTGCTTTCGTATACAAGAAGAGGAGGAGGAGGAGGAGGAAGAGGAGAACGAAAAGGAGGAGGAGGAGGAGGAGGAGGATGTGGACACGGAGGAGGAGGAAGAGGATGCAGTTCACTCCCAATCCCCCTCCTCCTCCTCTTCTTCTCGTTCTTCTAGTCCTCCTCCTCCTCCTCCTCCTCCTCCTCCTCATCCTGGCAGCCTTCAACCTCTGCTCATCACCCATGCAGGTAATTACAGTCATCCATCACCTGTCCCTCCAGCATCCCTCATCTCCCTCTCTGTCTGTCTCTCTTCTTATACTTGTTTTTATTTGTTTTCTTTTTTTCTTTTTCTTTTTCATCTCTTTTATTCTCTCTCTCTCTCTCTCTCTCTCTCTCTCTTATACTTGTTTTTTCTTTCTTTTTTCTTTTCTTCCTCTATTTCTATCTCTTATCTCTCTCTCTCACACTCTATCCCAAGGTCACTGCAGGCCTTTCCCTCTCTCTCTCCTCCCGTCCCCTCCTCCTCCTCCTCCTCCTCCTCCTCCTCCTCCTCCTCCTCCTCCTCTTCCTTGACAATTATTATATAAGGACTTCATTCCCCAAGGGTGA
>NC_066550.1:15376564-15389064 GCF_024679095.1 Eriocheir sinensis | reverse complement strand
TAAATGAAAATAAAGGAGAAAAAGAAATAACTAGAAGGAAAATGAAGAATGAAAACAAAGAAGAGAAGAAGAAAAAGAAGAAAAAGAGGAGAATAAATTTAATATGAAAAAAATAGAAATAAAGAAAAAAATTGGACGAGAAGGAAAACGAAAAGGAAAGGAAAACAAAAAACAAGAAGCAGAAGAAAAGGAAGGTGAAGAGGAGGAAGAGGAGGAAGAGGAACACGAGGAAGAGGAGGAAGAAAAGGAAGAAGAGCATGAGGAAGAGGAGGAAGACAAGCAAGAGGAAGATGAGGAAGAAAATGAAGAGGAAGAGGAGGAAGAAAAGGAAGAGGAACAAGAGGAGGAAGAGGAAGAAGAGGAAGAGGAAGAAGAAAATGGCAGAAATAACGAGGATGAAAAAGCAGAAAATATACCAGAAAGAAGAACAAGAAAAAGAGGAAAAAGAAGAGGAGGAGGAGGGGAAGAACGAAGAAGAGGAGGAAGAAGAAGAGGAAGACGACCAAGAGGAGTAAGAGGAAAAACAAAAACAGACAGAAATAACGATGATGAAAAAGCAGAAAATATATCAGAAAAGAACAGGAACAAGAGAAAGAAGAGGAGGAGGAAGAGGAAGGGAAAGACGAACAAGAGGAGTAAGAGGAAGAAGAGGAAGAGGAAAAACAAAAACAGACAGAAATAACGATGATGAAAAAGCAGAAAATATATCAGAAAGAAGAACAGGAACAAGAGAAAAAAGAAGAGAAGGAGGAAGAGGAAGGGAAAGACGAACAAGAGGAGTACGAGGAAGAGGAAAAACAAAAACAGACAGAAATAACGATGATGAAAAAGCAGAAAATATATCAGAAAGAAGAACAGGAACAAGAGAAAGAAGAAGAGGCGGAGGAAGAGGAAGGGAAAGACGAACAAGAGGAGTAAGAGGAAGAAGAAAAACAGACAGAAATAACGATGATGAAAAAGCAGAAAATATATCAGAAAGAAGAACAGGAACAAGAGAAAGAAGAAGAGGAGGAGGAAGAGGAAGGGAAGGACGAACAAGACGACCAAGAGGAGTAAGAGGAACAAGAGTAAAACAGGACAGCACAGTCAGAAATAACGATGATGAAAAAGCAGAAAATATATCAGAAAGAAGAACAGGAACAAGAGAAAGAAGAAGAGGAGGAGGAAGAGGAAGGGAAAGACGAACAAGAGGAGTAAGAGGAAGAAGAGGAAGAGGAAAAACAAAAACAGACAGAAATAACGATGATGAAAAAGCAGAAAATATATCAGAAAGAAGAACAGGAACAAGAGAAAGAAGAAGAGGAGGAGGAAGAGGAAGGGAAAGACGAACAAGAGGAGTAAGAGGGATGAAAGAAAAAAAATATATGCAAAGAGAAGGGAACAAGAGAAAGAAGAAGAGGAAAGAGAGAAAGAAGAAAAGGAGGAGGGAACGACAAGAGGAAGGAGAAAGAAGAGAGTAAGAGAGAAGGGAGGCACAAGCGTCAGGCGTCAGCAATTAGGAGATGGAGTGATACGGTCGTTCATACCACCACGCCGCCCTATCCGTCAGCCATTTCCGTCGGGGCAAGAAACGGCCGCGTCGAGCACCGTGGAAATTAAACCTCAATAAACAAAGCATTAATTAGTACTGCCTGTGTCCTCCTCTTTAATCCCGGCCGAGAGGAGGAGGAGGAGGAGGAGGAGGAGGAGGAGGAGGAGGAGGGGTATAGGGGTCTGTTATTACACGCTACTATTGGTGTCCTTCGAAGAGTAAGAGGAAGAAGAAGAGGAAGAAGAGGAAGAGGGAGAAGATGATGATGATGAAGAAAACGAAGGAAAATAAGAAGGAATAGAAGTAGAAGAAGAAGAAAAAGAAGAGGAAGCAGAAGAAAAGAGGAAGAAAATATCATTGTTATTATTATTGTTATTATTATTATTATTATTATTATTATTAGACTCACACATGTACAAACTGACGCCGCCATGTGTGTCTGTGTGTGTGTGTGTGTGTGTGTGTGTGTGTGTGTGTGTGCGTCACGACCCATGTTATTATGATTGTATCTAAGTCTTCAAAGGAGATATTGATTTTACACATGACTGATCCGTGTGTGTGTGTGTGTGTGTGTGTGTGTGTGTGTGTGTGTGTGTGTGTGTGTGTGTGTGTGTGTGTGTGTGTGTGTGTGTGTGTTATCCTCTCTCCTTCCTTCCTTCCTTTCTTTCCTTTCCTTTCTATATTCTCTCTCTCTCTCTCTCTCTCTCTCTCTCTCTCTCTCTCTCTCTCTCTCTCTCTCTCTCTCTCTCTCTCTCTCTCTCTCCTCTTCCTCCTCTTCTTCCTCCTCCTCTTTTTCTCTTTCTTCTCCTCCTCCTCAAATATCATCTTCCTTCCTCCTCCTCCTATTCTTACTCTTTTTCTTCTTATAATTCCTCCTCCTCCTCCTCCTCCTCCTCCTCCTCCTCTTCTTCAAGGTGCAAAGTCTCTTGTTGCTCATAACCCGAAATTATCATTGGAGGAAAGACACTTCTCCTCCTCCTCCTCCTCCTCCTCCTCCTCCACCTCCTCCTCCTCCTCCTCCTCTTACTCTTATCTGCCACTCTTCCTCCATGCTCTACCACCTGTTCCTCCTCCTCCTCCTCCTCCTCAGTATCACAAGAGGAGGAGGAGGAGGAGGAAGGAGAAGAAAGGAGAGAAGTCACACCTACATAACCTCTCACATCACCTCCTCCTCCTCCTCCTCCTCCTCCTCCTCCTCCTCAATGACAGCCTGTGGGTCATGCCGTCACACTTGAGGTATTGCTTGGACTCTCTCTCTCTCTCTCTCTCTCTCTCTCTCTTCACGTATCGCTGCTTTCTTAACCTAACCTGGTCTTTAAATTCCCTTCTTCTTCTTCTTCTTCTTCTTCTTCTTCTTCTTCTTCTTCTTCTTCTTCTTCTTCCTCTTCTTCTTCTTCTTGGTCTTTAATTATCCTTTCTCTTCCTTCTCCTCCTCTTCACACTTCTTCCTTTATCTCCTTCCTTCCTTCTTCTTCTTCTTCTTTCTTCTTTCTCCTTTCTTTCTACTTTCAAATATATCAATATCATCTTCCTTATTCAATTCTTTTTCTTCATCTCCTTCTTCTTCTTCCTTCTCCATCCTCTTTTCTTCCTTCTTCCAAATTCATCAAAATCATCTTCCTCTTCCTCTTCTTTTCCTTTCTCCTTCTTCCTCCTCCTCCTTCCTTCACTCTCCTTTCTTTCTTCTTCCAAATATATCAAAATCATCTTCCTTATTCAATTATTTTTCGTCTTCTTCTTCCTCCTCCTCCTTCCTTCATTTTCCTTCCTTCTTCTCTTTTCTTCCTTCTAAATATATCAAAATCATCTTCCTCTTTTTATTATTTTTCTCCTTCCTCTTCCTCCTCCTCCCTTCATTTTCCTTCCTTCTTCTCTTTTCTTCCTTCTTCCAAATATATCAAAATCATCTTCCTTTTTCTATTTTTATTATTTTTCTTCTCCTCTTCTTCCTCCTCTTCCTTCCTTCAATTTCCTTCTTTCTCTTTTCTTCCTTCTATCAAATATATCAAAATTATCAAGTGTTTGAAGATACCCTAAACTTAACCCAACATAATACCAAACAGTCACTCTAGGTCTTGACTCGGAAAATTCATATATGTTTCCTTACTAATGAGACTTTCTATACAACACAGTGAGGTCATTCTTTGTTGATTTATACCATAAGGTGCTGGCTATCATGTGTTTGAAGATACCCTAAACTTAACCCAACATAACCCCAAACAGTCACTATAGGTCTTGACTCGAAAAATTCATGTATGTTTCCTTACTAATGAGACTTTCTATACAACACAGTGAGGTCATTCTTTGTTGATTTATACCATAAGGTGCTGGCTACCATGTGTTTGAAGATACCCTAAACCTGACCTAACATAACCTAACAAAACCCCAAACAGTTACTACAGGTCTTGACTCAGAAAATTCATATATGTTTCCTTATACCTTATACCACCTTATACTTCACCCTGACACCATTTCCTTATAGTACAGAGACACATAACACCTGGAACTTAGAATTAACATAAGAAAATAACTTAGTACATACCTTAAGACGTCTTCAAACTTATCATCAGCAACAGGCCCCTTCTTCTTCACCTCCCTCCTTCTTCCTTTTTCAGTGTTTTCCTTATCACTATCTTTATCAGGAGTTTTCCTTTCCCCATCATCACACTAACAGTCACTAAGGCATCCGGGTTCAGTCCCTGGCGCCAGTACATTGTCTATAGTCATGTTATCTAATCTTCCCCTTCTTCTTTTTCCTTATCACTATCATCATTATCAGGGGTTTTATCACTATACTGTTTCATCTTCTTGTTCCTCTTCTTCCTTTTGTCACTCTTTATCTTCTTGTTATCAGCGGTCCACACACAGCCCGTCCTTATCGTTCACCGAGATTTGAATTTCGCGGGGAAGGTTTGTTTATGTGTACTCTTGGTCCTGGGCTGAGTCTCGGGTGCCGCTACGTCATTCTTATTTACGGCGCCCCGTGATACAAGCAACACACTGGAACTATCATCCCTGAACATATGAAATAAACTCCCAATGCATTTTCCAGCCTACGTCTTATTGGGTTATGTTATGTTGTTTGATGAGTTTGGATAGGCTGGTGCATGGGTTGATGAGACCTTTCAATTCTTTGCCTGACGGTTCACCCTAGCATGGCTCATAGGGAAAGGTTATCCAGGTAAGAAATCCAGGTAAGAAATAATGTATTGCAGTGAGTAAAGTTAAGTTATACAGTGCCATTGATAAGCGAAGTGTGTGACTGAACAGAAGAGAGGGGCGAGAGGAGGAGGACAATGCGTTACAGGTCAAAAGAAGAAGTATGGGGCGTCAATCCCTCTGTTATAATCCATGTCATCCTGCTCCACGCATGCTGTTAAGGATATTAGAGGACAGAGCAGTGAAAGAAGGGGACAAAATAGCGAAGGTGGGGTGGGATGAGCTGAAAACAGAGGGATGATACATGACGTCACACTGAAGATTTGAACCACTTTCTGCTGTGATGCTTATAGGGAAGAACTTAGGAAAATTTCAATGTTGCAACGATAAAGATAAAAGATAAAGATGGTGATAAGGAAGAAAATGAAGAAGAAGGGGCCTGCTGCTGGTGATAAGTTTGAAGACGTCTTAAGATATGTACTAAGTTATTTTCTTCTGTTAATTCTAAGTTCCAGGTGTTATGTGTCTCCGTACTATAAGGTAATGGTGTCAGGGTGAAGTATAAGGTGGTATAAGGTATAAGGAAACATATATGAATTTCTGAGTCAAGACCTATGGTAACTGTTTGGGGTTTTGTTAGGTTAGGTTAGGTTAAGTTTAGGGTATCTTCAAACACATGATAGCCAGCCCCTTATGGTATAAATCAACCAAGAATGACCTCACTTTGTTGTATAGAAAGTCTCATTGGTAAGGAAGCATATGTGAATTTTCTGAGTCAAGACCTATAGTGACTGTTTGGGGTTTTGTTAGGTTAAGTTTAGGGTATCTTCAAACACATGATAGCCAGCCCCTTACGGTATAAATCAACAAGGAATGACCTCACTTTGTTGTATAGAAAGTCTCATTAGTAAGGAAACATATATGAATTTTCTGAGTCAAGACCTATAGTGACTGTTTGGGGTTTTGTTAGGTTAAGTTTAGGGTATCTTCAAACACATGATAGCCAGCCCCTTATGGTATAAATCAACCAAGAATGACCTCACTTTGTTGTATAGAAAGTCTCATTAGTAAGGAAGCATATGTGAATTTTCTGAGTCAAGACCTATAGTGACTGTTTGGGGTTATGTTAGGTTAAGTTTAGGGTATCTTCAAACACATGATAGCCAGCCCCTTATGGTATAAATCAACAAGGAATGACCTCACTTTGTTGTATAGAAAGTCTCATTAGTAAGGAAACATATATGAATTTTCTGAGTCAAGACCTATAGTGACAGTTTGGGGTTTTGTTAGGTTAAGTTTAGGGTATCTTCAAACACATGATAGCCAGCACCTTATGGTATAAATCAACCAAGAATGACCTCACTTTGTTGTATAGAAAGTCTTATTAGTAAGGAAACATATATACATTTTCTGAGTCAAGGCCTATAGTGACTGTTTGGGGTTTTGTTAGGTTAAGTTTAGGGTATCTTCAAACACATGATAGCCAGCCCCTTATGGTATAAATCAACCAAGAATTACCTCACTATGTTGCATAGAAAGTCTTATTAGTTAGGAAGAATGTATGAATTTTCTGAGTCAAGACCTATAGTAACTGTTTGGGGTTTTGTTAGGTTAGGTTAGGTTAAGTTTAGGGTATCTTCAAACACATGATAGCCAGCACCTTATGGTATAAATCAACAAAGAATGACCTCACTTTGTTGTATAGAAAGTCTCATTAGTAAGGAAGGATATATGAATTTACAGAAAACACAGATATGATAACTTAGTGTTTTAGTCAGGTTAGGTAAGTTTAGGATAGAGAAGGAAGGGAAGGGAAATTAAATAAAAGAAAGAAAGGATTGAAAAGGAGAAAGAAAGAAAAAAGGAGGAAAAATAAGAAATAGAAAAGGAAAAGAAATAAATTAATAAGAGAGAGAGAGAGAGAGAGAGAGAGAGAGAGAGAGAGAGAGAGAGAGAGAGAGAGAGAGAGAGAGAGAGAGAGAGAGAGAGAGAGAGAGAGAGAGAGAGAGAGATAACACCTCATATCACACATTTTCAACACCCAATCATCACCACCACCACCACCACCACCACCTCCTCCACCTCCACGATCATGAGGCGTGGAAAATGAAAAGACACAAACGAGATGGAAGGAAAAAAAAAGATAAAGAAGAAAAAAAGAAAGAAAATAAGAGAGAAAATAGAGGAATATCACGACATTTTTTTTTTTTTTTTTAGGTTCCTGCGTGACGATTTCCTATCTCTCTCTCTCTCTCTCTCTGTCTCTATATTATTATTATTATTATTATTATTATTATTATTATTATTATTATTATTATTATTTTCTTTCCCTTTCCTCCTCTTCCCCTTCCTCCCTTCCCTTCCTCTTCCCTTTCTTCCCTTCCCTTCCTCTTCCATCCCATTCTTCCCCTTCCCCATCCTTCCCCCTCCTATAGAATGACACCCCTCTCCCCTCTTCCTTAACCACCCCATCCTTCCCCCTCCTAAAGAATGACACCCCTCTCCCCTCTTCCTTAACCACCCCATCCTTCCGCCCCACTATAGAATGACACCCCCTCCCCCCCTTCACCCCTTTACCCCCTTCGTTAACCCATCGGCTGTTACCTGTCACCCATTTACCTGGACAAAAAATGACGTCAACCACAAGACCCGTTCATTAGCCATTGGTTGTGGTGGGAGTGTCAACCATGGAGGGGAATTTCAACCAATTTCAACCCTTTTTTTGTTTTGTTTTTTGTTTATGTTTGATTATCTTGTTTTGTCTTCTATTTTTTTTTTGTTTTCTTTTCTATTTTATTATTTTCTTCTTCATTTTCTTGGCCATTCCTTTCTTTATTTTCTTTGCATTCTTGTCTTTATTCACATTTTTTTTCTTTTCATTCTTTTCTTTGTATTTTCTTTTTGCATATTCTTTTCTTTATTTTTCTTGTTTTCTTTTTTTTCCTCTTTTTTAATTCTCTTCTCCATATTTTTTCCCTTTCATTATTTTCTTGTAATTTTTCTTGGTTTTATTTTTTTGCATTCTCCTCATTATTATTTTTTGGGGGTCTTCTCTTTTCTTCATTTATTTTGCATTCTTCATTTTCTTTACATATATTTTTTCGCATTCTTTTCTGTATTTTTTTTTTTTTTTGTGCAATGTCTTCTGTCTACCTCCTGTGTTACCTGTCCATTAATGAGTCACTAAGTTTACCTGGACAAGAAATAAAATAAAAATAAACTAACATAAATAAAACAAAGATAAAAAGAGAGAGAATTCAATATATATGTTCAAGGTAATACTGTCAGACAGGATAAAAATACATAAACAAAATGAAATAAAGATTGATAATATACAACAGGTAGAATTTGATACCATGTCAAGGCTATTAGTGTCACCTTGTCCTTCCTACCTGTGAAAAATAATTAAGAGGCTGACAAGGTAAAGTACAGAGATAAATAATAATAAATGAAAATAAAGTAAAAAATTGAATATAACAAAATGGAGTTGAAATCAAAGGTAGAATCCAATACCACATCAAGGCTATTAGTGTCACCTTGTCCTTCCTACCTGTGAAAAATAATTAAGAAGCAGACAAGGTAAAGTAAAAATAGATAAAATAATAAAATGAAAATAAAGTAAGGAATTGAATATAGTAAAATGGAGTTGAAATCAAAGGTAGAATCTGATACCACCTTCCTTTCCCTTTCCCTTCCTACCTGTGAAGATAATTAAGAGGCTGACAAGGTAAAGTAAAAATTGATAAAATAATAAAATGAAAATAAAGTAAAGAATTGAATATAGTAAAATGGAGTTGAAATAAAAGGTAGAATCTGTGAAGATAATAAGAGCAGACAAGGGTAAAAGTAAAATAGAGAATAAGTTGAAATAAAAGGTAGAATCCTTCCTCCTCCTCCTCTTCCTCCTCTTCTTCCCCTCCTCCTCCTCCTCTTACTTTAATCTTTCCCATTCTTCCCCATTTCCCCTCCCTTCCCTTATCTTCCTCTTCTTCGTCCCTTCCCCTCCTCCTCTTCCTTAATCATTCCCATTCTTCCCCATTCTTCCTTCCCTCTTTCCCTCCTCCCTTCCTCTTATCTTGCTCCCTTCTCCTCCTCCTCCTCTTCCTTTAATCATTCCCCTTCTTCCCCAATCCTCCCCTCATTCCCTCCTCCCTTCCCCTTATCTTCCTTCTCTTCCTCCCTCCTCCTCCTCCTCTTACTTAATCATTCCCCTTCTTCCCCATTCCTCCCCTCTTTCCCCCCTCCTCCCCAACCCCTTCTTCCCCATATACTTCCCCCCTACCCCCCCCCCCATTTAAAACCTACCTGTGCAAAAAATTAAGAGCCAGGTAACGAATGGAGTTCCTGTGTTACCTGTAGACTAATTGGTGTCAAGGATTTACCTGGACACGAAAAAATTTAAGACTTAGGAAAGAAATATATGAGGAAAAGAGGGAAAATATAGGAAAAGGGTTAAATGGGAAAATAGATTAGAGAAAGGAAGGAAATTAAAATAGGAAAAGGAAATTAGAGAAAAGGGAGAGGAATTAAATAAAAGAGAAAAGAGTAATTAGAGAAAGAAAGAAAAGAAAATGATAATAATAATAATGATAAGACATGGGAAAGGATGAAAATATTTAATGAAGGGAAAGAAAGAAAATTAAAAAAGGATAAGAAGGAAAAAATAAGAAAAGGGAGAAGTAAAGGAAAACAATTAAAGAAAAGAAGGAAGAATTACATTAAAGAAAAGGGTAAAAGAGATAGAGATAACAGAAAAGAAAATTAAAGAAAAAAATTAATGAAACAGAAATATTAAAAAGAGAGAGGAGGAAGAAAATTAAAGAAAAAATATAATGAGAAAAATATTAAAAAGATAAGGATGAAAAAGAAAGGAAGACAAGAAAGAAAAAGAAAAGAAAGAAAAGAAAAAGAAGTAAAGAAAAAGATGGAAAAAGAAAGGAAGAAAATAAATAAAGAAAAAAAGAAAAGTAGGTAAAAGAAAAGAAAGAAAAGGAAAAAGAAGGAAAGGAAAATATAACAGGAGTAAAAATATTTAATTAACGAAAAGCAGGAATGAAAATAATTGAGAAAAAGGAGAAAAGATAATTAAGAAAAAGAAAGTAAAAAGAAAAAAATGAGGGAAAACAAAAAGAAAAGGATAAAAATAACATCGTAAGAGAGATAAAGAAAAGGAAAACAGGTAAGATCCAATCAATTACCCAACACTGTCACTTTCCCACCTGGACAAAAAGGGACAGGTAAAGACGGGCCTACCTATCAGCACCTGTCCCGCCTGTCACGGCCTGTCCACTAATACTGTCGCCGGCAAAACACAATAATAATGAGCCGAGAATAATTGGAAGGCACAGCCCCAACAGGACGAATGTCACCGCCGCGCCGCACAAAAACGCAGGTCCCGGCCCGGCGGTGTCACCTGGCGCTAATGAGAGTCACGAGTCCGCCGGGGAGGTGAAAAAAGGGCCGGCGGGGTGTGAGTGAGTGCGGGTGTGTCGCCTCGGAACGCCCGCAAAAAAGGGATTGAATTCTCCGTTATTTTTTGCTGATGTTTCATGATTTGACATTACTGCTGCTGCTGATGATGATATAATAATAATAATAATAATAATAATAATAATAATAATAATAATAATAATAATAATAATAATGATAATAATAAATCAAGGCTTCAATACAAAACACTATTATACGAAATTATTATCATGATGATCATCATTATCATGACGACCACTGTGTGCGGCGGGAGGTCCAGCACACACACACACACACACACGGCCCGGCACTAACACACAGCAACAGTGTCGGCCGCGGCCAGCGGCACCACCAGCACGCCGGCACCACGGCCAAGTGTTCCTCCGCCACCCGCGGCACACGGCACGCCACACGACACCCGCGGGCCTGGCGCCGGCCGCGCCGCCGCCAGGCCGCGATACACACACAGAACTACACAGCGACACACACGGAGGTGTCTGAACCACACACCTGAAGCGGCGGCGCCCACGTGGCCCCGCCGCGGCCTGCAGCACGGCCTGCCGCTGGCCACCGAGGCAGGCCGCTGACGGGCGGGACACGTGCAGGGACCCCCGCCCCGCCGGGGTGCCTCGGAGTGCCGCCCCCACCACCAGCGGGCATCGCGGGGGCCGCCGCCTCAGCGGGCGTGCCAGCACGGCGCGGCGGCGGCGGACAGCAGCGGCGGCGGCGTGTGCACCAGCAGGAGGCGGCGGGGCGGGGCGGGGCGGGGCAGGGCCGGGCCGGGCCTGGTGGCGGCGGTGCCGGCGGCGCCCCGCGGTAAACACAGTAATCCCGAACACTTGACGCCTGACTTACGACGGGCACGGGGGGCGGCGCCCCGCGCGGCGGCGGCGGCTGATGCTGCTGACGCGAGCTGCTCTGCGGCCCCTCCCCGCCCCGCCACTGCCCCCCCCTCGCCTCATCATCCCCGCCGCTGCCCGGGGCCGGGGCGGCGGGGAGTTTTTGTGCCCCAGTCGTGACTTGTCCAGTGGACTGCGGCGGCCCGCGCCCCGCCCCGCCCCGCCCCGCCAGGCGATATGCATGTGGCATTTCGGTGTGTTTTCACCCTGTTCTCGCGGGCGGCGAGGCGCGGGGCGCGGGCGGGGGGCAGAGGGAGGAGTAACACAGGCGTGGAGGGGGGCAGCACCCCCGGCCAGGCCCTCACAGGCCGCCAGGGCCCTGCCCATGCTGCCCCCACCCGCCCCCCTCCCCGCCGTGCCCGGGGCGGCAGGCGGCACCAACGGTAGCGGCGCGCCGTAACTCACCACCGCCGCCCGGCGAGGCGCGGCGCGGCGAGGACTGCGGGCGTGCGGGCGTGGGGGGGAAGGGGGGCGGGGGGAGTAAGTATTTCCTGGGGCAGCAGCACCACTCATCACCACGCACTAATCACCACCACCACCAACACCACAAAAACTTCAAGTCCAGTCATGACCCCAACCCCACCTACCCCCCCCGCCCCCCTCTCCCCCCAACACCCCGACATCACCATCAGCCCAATCAACACCCCTCCCCTCCACCACCACGACCCCCCTCCCCAGCATCACCCCAACACCCCCTCCCCATCACCCCATCCCAGCAACATGCCCCTCCTCCCCTCCCCCCATTCCCTATCAACCTCGACAGGGCACGTGTTGCGGAGGAATGAAGGGAGGAAACAGGGGGAGGGGAGGAAGGGGGGTGAAGGGGGGAGGGGGGGGTCAAGACACATACCACTCTGTACGTGTGTGCGTGTGTATACATAAATCCGTTCACGTGTGTACCAAGAATCCTTCCTTCACTCTGGTATACAGGTGTGTGTGTGTGTGTGTGTGTGTGTACCTCAACTTTAATCACGCACACATGTCTGTTTCTTAACTTTACTTCGCGTTCCTATAACATGTGTGTGTGTGTGTGTGTGTGTGTGTGTGTGTGTGTGTGTAGGGAAGCCAAACACATCAACTAGAGACACCTGGCGGATGCGATTCAAAGGTGGAGGAGGAGGAGGAGGAGGAGGAGGAGGAGGAGGAGGAGGAGGAAGAGATGATGAAGACTATAAGCGAGATGTAGCGGCGAGAGAGAGAGAGAGAGAGAGAGAGAGAGAGAGAGAATATACAGGTAACACTAATTGGATGAACTGAGAAACACCTGTGTTATGTCAGTGTGTGTGTGTGTGTGTGTGTGTGTGTGTGTGTGTGTGTGTACTTCAAAACCACATAGTTCCAGGTAAGTCTCTCTCTCTCTCTCTCTCAATAATTATAATAATATCCACAAATACAAAAGCTAATATTTACCTTGACCAGAAGAGGAGGTGACGGTGGTGGTG
>NC_066550.1:15369064-15374064 GCF_024679095.1 Eriocheir sinensis | reverse complement strand
TAGTCTCCTTTTAGTCTCCCTTTAGTCTCCCTTTTCTTGTTTGACTCAGAACTTGTCAAGCGTGGAGGAGGAGGAGGAGGAGGAGGAGGAGATGGAAGATGAAGGAAAGGTGAAAGTGAAAGAGTAAGGGAGAGAAAGGAAGTGGAAGAGGAGGAGGAGGAGGAGGAGGAGAAGGGAGGAGAGGAAGAAAGAGTAAGGGAAAGAAAGGAAGTGGAGGAGGAGGAAAGTGGAAGAGGAAGGTAATGAGGAGGAAAAAGGTAAGGAAGAAGAGGAGGAGGAGGAGGAGGAGGAGGAGGAGAAAAATTGAAAAGCCAGCAACTAAATTCATCTATTCCTTCAACCTCCTCCTCATCCTCCTCCTCCTCCTCCTCCTCCTCCTCCTCTTCCTCCGTCATTAAAATTTCAAATTCCAAGATGCTTGTTAGAGAGAGAGAGAGAGAGAGAGAGAGAGAGAGAGAGAGAGAGAGGTTGCATTTATTTGCTAAGACTTTGAAGAGCAGTGAAGGTATTGTTCTCTCTCTCTCTCTCTCTCGGGAAGGCGGAAAGCGGGGGATGGAAAGGAAGGGATGAATAGAAGGAGGAGGAAGTGGTAGGAGGAGGAGGAGGAGGAGGAGGGTGAAATTTTATTGGAAGGACGTAAAGGTGGGAAGATGGAGGACACGGACAAGGAAGAGGAGGAGGAGGAGGAGGAGGAGGAGGAGGAGGAGGAGGACGAGGAGGAGGAGAAGGAGGAGGAGGAGGGACAATAGGAGCAGATATAACTACCTGTTTCTCTTCTCTGAACGAAGGGAAAGAGGAGGAGGAGGAGGAGGAGGAGGAGGAGGAGGAAGACATCTCTAATACGTTCACTTGCAACATTTTTCGCAAACCTTCCTTCCTCCTCCTCCTCCTCCTCCTCCTCTTCCTGGTCATTCCGAAAAATACTCCTGACCCGCCATTTCCATTGTGAGGAGGAGGAGGAGGAGGAGGAGGAGGAGGAGGAGGAGGAGGAGGAGGAGAAGAAGAGGAAGAGGAGAAGATGAGGGGAGGCTGTCATTGGTTCACCCTTTTGTCAAGATGGAAAGAAGAGAGGAGGAGGAGGAGGAGGAGGAGGAGGAGGAGGAGAACTCTCATAAACGCTGCAAGACTTTTCCAATGAGCCCAATATCTTAGGGGGAAGAGGAGGAAGAGGAGGAGGAGGAGGAGGAGGAGGAGGAGAAAAGGAGGATAAGGAAAATTTATGCCGTTTCCCATTTTCTACATCATTCTCTTTTCTTCCTTTCCTTTCCCTTCCCTTCCTTTTCTTTCCCTTCCCTTCCTTTTCCCTTCTCTTCTCTTTCCTTCCTTTCCCTTCCCTTCCCTTTCATTCCTTTCCCTTCCCTTCCCTTCCCTTCCGTTCCTTTCCCTTCCCTTCCTTTCCTTTCCCTTTCCTTCTCTTCACTTCCCTTCCCTTCCTTTCCCTTCTCTGTCTTTCCTTCCCTTCCCTTCTCTTCCCTTCCCTTCCCTTCATCTCCCTTTCCTTCCCTTTCCTTCTCTTCCCTTCCTTTCCCTTCCCTTTCCCTTCCCTTCTCTTCCCATCCCATCCCATCCCATCCCTCTCCTCTCCTCTCCTCCCCTCTGTTACCTTCCCTTCCCTATCCTCCTCCTCCTCCTCCTCCTCCTCTTTGCAATGGAAATTCTCTCCCTCTCCTCCGTCCGCCTCAGAATTTCCAATATCTCTCAGAGGGGAAACTGAGGAGAAATGTTCCTCCCTCATACATATTTCCTCCTCCTCCTCCTCCTCTTCTTCCTCTTCTTCTTCTTCCTCCTCCTCCTCCTCCTCCTCTTCTTTCCTTCTCGTCTTCCTCCTTCTCCTTTTCTCCTTCTTCTTCTCTCTTTATCTCCTCCTCCTCCTTCTCCTTTTCTCCTTCTTCTTCTTTCTTTCTCTTTATCTCCTCCTCCTTCTCCTTTTCTCCTTCTTCTTCTCTCTTTATCTCCTCCTCCTCCGTTTCTCCCCCTTCTCCCTTTCTCTTCTCCTCCTCCTCCTCCTCCTTTTCTTCTTCTTTCTTTTTCTTCTCCTCCTCCTCCTCCTCCTCCTCCTCTTCATACAGACAAAAAGAGAGAGAGAGAGAGAGAGAGAGAGAGAGAGAGAGAGAGAGAGAGAGAGAGAGACGGGGGGAAGGGGGGAGAGAGAAAATGCGTGGATGGGTGTTATACTAGAGAAAAAAAGATTAGGTTACGTCACAAGGAATTTGACTAGCCGCCGATGACACATTTTCTTATTTTCGGGTAAACTAATGAATTTCTGAGGTTGTAACGATGACTAAGTAAAGATAATGTGTTGAAGAGCCTTTTATTAATGCCTCGTTCTCTAAGATATAAGAAAAGTTAAGATAAGATAGGGGGAACTCTTCTAAATATTTACCGGAGCACTGCCCCCTTCCTTCCGAAGACTGACAGATCACCTCATATTTTCCCTTTTTTCCTAACAAACTACTACATCCCTAAGACTCATACGCTAACCAAGTGAAGAAAATATATTAACAAACCTTTGACTCAAGTGACGTTACCTGGGAAGCAGCGGATGAGGGTGAAATAAGTGGTGAGATAAGTGAAATGCTGTCATGGCGGACTGACCCCTCCCCTCCCAAGACTGACACACCACTTCACATTTTCCCTTTTTTCTAACAAATTACTAAAGTCCTGAGGTTCATGCGCTAACCAAGTGAAGAAAAGATATTAACGAACCTTTGACTTAAGTGATGTTACCTGGGAAGCAGCGCATGATGGTCAAATAAGTGAAATAATTGAAATGGTATCATGGCGGACACTATCCCCTCCCCTCCCCAGCCAGACATACCACCTCACATTTTCCTTTTTTCCTAACAAACTACAACATCCCTGAGGCTCATACGCTAACCAAGTAAAGAAGAAATATTAATAAACCTTTGGCTGAAGTGACGTTACCTGGAAAGCAGCGGAAGTGTGTTAAATTAGTGATGAAATAAGTGAAATTACATCATGGCGGACTGACCCCTCCCCTCGCCAGACAGACGCACCATCCCACATTTTCCCTTTTTTATAACAAACTACTACATCCCTGAGACTCACATGCTAACAAAGTGAAGAAAAGATATTAACGAACCTTTGACTCAAGTGACGTTACCTGGAAAGCAGCGGAAGTGTGTTAAATTAGTGATGAAATAAGTGAAATTACATCATGGCGGACTGACCCCTCCCCTCGCCAGACAGACGCACCATCCCACATTTTCCCTTTTTCATAACAAACCACTACATCCCTGAGACTCACATGCTAAAAAAGTGAAGAAAAGACATTAACGAACCTTTGACTCAAGTGACGTTATCTGGGAAGCAGCGGAAGTGTGTTAAATTAGTGACGAAATAAGTTAAATTACATCATGGCGGACTGACCCTTCCCCTCCTAAGACTGACACACCACCTCACATTTTCCCTTTTTTTTAACAAACTACTACATCCCCGAGACTCACATGCTAAAAGTAGTGAAGAAAAGATATTAACGAACCTTTGACTCAAGTGACGTTATCTGGGAAGCAACGGAAGAGGGTGAAATAAGTTATGAAATAGGTGAAATTCCATCATGGCGGGAAGGGAAGCAAGCACTCACACGCCCACCACCACTTATATTATCGCCTTTTTCTAACAAACTACTAAAGTCCTGAAGTTCATACGCTACATAAGTGAAGAAGAAGCATTAATACACCTTTGATATAAGTGACGTTACCTGGGAAGCAGCGGAAGTGTGTTAAATTAGTGATGAAATAGGTGAAATTCCATCATGGCGGGAAGGGAAGCAAGCACTCACCCACCCACCACCACTTATATTATCGCCTTTTTCTAATAAACTACTAAAGTCCTGAAGTTCATACGCTACATAAGTGAAGAAGAAGCATTAATACACCTTTGATATAAGTGACGTTACCTGGGAAGTAGCGGAAGTGTGTTAAATTAGTGATGAAATAAGGGAAATTCCATCATGGCGGGAAGGGAAGCAAGCACTCACCCACCCACCACCACTTATATTATCGCCTTTTTCTAACAAACTACTAAAGTCCTGAAGTTCATACGCTACATAAGTGAAGAAGAAGCATTAATACACCTTTGATATAAGTGACGTTACCTGGGAAGCAGCGGAAGTGTGTTAAATTAGTGATGAAATAAGGGAAATTCTAATATGGCGGAACGTCTATCACACACAATCGTTTATCTCCCCTCTTTATCACCATCCTCCCTTCTTCCTTTTTTCCTTCTTTCTTTCTCCTTCTCCCTTTCCCTATTATAATTTCCTCGTTATTAATTATTTTCTTCTCATTCCTATCTCCCTTTCTCTTTAATCTCCCTTTTCCCTTCATTATCACCCTTTTCTTTCCTCCTCCCTATCTCCTTCTGCCTTTTACTATCATTATTTTCTATGTCTGTCAATTATCTTTTTATTCCTCTCTCCCTTTCTCCCTTATTCTCCCTTCTTTTCATATATTCTCCCTTCCTTTATCACCCCTCTCCCTTCTTCCTTCCTTCTCGAGTCTCCCGTGAATCGGTGACACCTCACCTGTGACGTCTCTTAATTATCGCATTTTCGGGCCTTTAATTAACTCCAGGAAGGGATTTAAGGTATGGTAATTAAACTAGCAACCCTTAGCCACCATTAGAAGGGGTAATTAAGGGGGGGGAAGAGGTAATTAAGGGGAAATAGGGTAAAATAAGGGGGCAGGTGGAGGTAAGATGGCGTCCCTGATATCAATTAATTTTTCACTGCTGAATAAAAAGTTAAATATAAGGTAATTAGAGGCTTTTGAAGGGTGGTAATTAGTGTCATCTTAATCACCTTGACCTGGGGAATCTTAATTAGGCTTCGGTTTGTGGCTACGAGGTGTAATTAGGGAGTTATTAAGGGTTTTGTAAGGGTATGTGTAGAGTTGCTTGAATTGAATAGCTGACCACATGGGGACCAGGGTCATTAATATCGCTAATTATCTCCATGAATCGGCCATTAGCATTAATTA
>NC_066550.1:15346564-15356564 GCF_024679095.1 Eriocheir sinensis | reverse complement strand
CAAAAGTGGAGGAGGAGGAGGAGGAGGAGGAAGAGGAAGAGGAAGAAGAGGAAGAAAGGAAAGGGGAGGAAGAAAAGATATAGGGAAGGGGGAAGAGGAGGAGAAAAGAAGAGAGAGAGAGAGAGAGAGAGAGAGAGAGAGAGAGAGACGGATGTGAAATGATACCTGGTAATATTGGAGGAAAAAGGGAGAGAAAGGGGGAGGAAAGGGAGAGAAAAGGGGGGGAGGGGGAGGGGGGTGTTGGATTCTCTCACCTGAAGGGAATTTAAGGGGTTTAGGGAGAGGGAGGGAAGGGGGGGAGGGGGGGAGGTAGGGAGGAAAGGGGGGGAGGGCGTGTAACTGACCAGGGTGTGAGAGAGGTTGTATGGGTGATTCTCTCTCTCTCTCTCTCTCTCTCTCTCTCTCTCTCTCTCTCTCTCTCTCTCTCTCTCTCTCTCACTGACCATTAACCGTAGCGAAAGGGGCAATATTTTCCTCTTCCTCCTCTTCTTCCTCCTCCTCTTCCTCTTCTTCCTCTTCCTCTTCCTCTTCTTCCGCATTCTACTTTTTTTTTCTTTTTTTCTTATAATTATTTTCTCTTTCCTTCCTTCTTTCCTTTCCTTCCTTCCTTCCTTCCCTTCCTTCCTTCCTTCCTTTCCTCCATATCCTCCTCCTCCTCCTCTTTTTTTTCTTCTCTCCAGCTGCCTCATTTTCCTCCATGTGTGTGTGTGTGTGTGTGTGTGTGTGTGTGTGTGTGTGTGTCCAGTCTATCTATTTAGTATACATAACATTAGAATTAGAGAGAGAGAGAGAGAGAGAGAGAGAGAGAGAGTGGTCACTCCTTCACGATTACCTCTCTGATGGCGTGACAGCGGGAGGGCGAGGAGGAGGAGGAGGAGGAGGGGAAGAAGAAGAGGGCAAAGGCGTAGGAGGATGTAAGGAAATTTAGACGCTTAAGAGGCGTAGGAGGAGGAGGAGGAGGAAGAGGAGGAAGAGGAATTAATATAAGTAATAGAAGAGGGGAAGAAAGGGGAGAAGAAGGAAGAAGGGAAGAGAAGAATAGAGAAGAGGGGAGAAGAAGAAGAAGAGGAAGAGGAGGAGGAGGAGGAGGAGGAGGAGGAGGAGGAGGAGGAGGAGGAGGAGGAGGAGGAGGAGGAGGAGGAGGAGGAGGAGGAGGAGGAGGTAAAATGCCTTCCATCTGTTAGTAATTTCCTTTAAAAAGTAGAAAAAAATAAATAAAAGTTTGTGTTTAAATTTATCGCCGTAGAAAATAGAGGAAGATTGCCCTCTCTCTCTCTCTCTCTCTCTCTCTCTCTCTCTCTCTCTCTCTCTCTCTCGTATAGGCCTATTTTCACTTATTTTCATTTTTACTACTACTACTACTACTACTACTACTACTACTACTACTACTTCCACCACCACCACCACCACTAGTATAACCATTTCAACACCAATATCACCAATAAGACTAACAGTTTCAACATCACCCCCCCCCCCCACCCCCCCACCCACACCTGTTATTTACCTGTGTCTCATTAATTTAGGGCGAGTCACGAATCCAGGTGTGTCAAGAGTTGATTAAAGGTGTGTTTGGGAAATGTGAATTCTTATAAGGCAGGTTGTATATGCTGTGTGTGTGGGGGGGAGGGGGGAGGGTAGGTGCGTGCTTGTGTGTGTGTGTCTGTGTGTGTGTGTGTGTGTGTGTGTGTGTGTTTCTCTGTTTCCCTCTCTCTCTCTCTCTCTTTCTCTTTTTATTATTATTCTTGTTTTCTTGTTTTCTTTCATTTTCTTTCTTCTTCTTTTTCTTCGTCCTCTTCTTCTTCTTTCTCTTCCTTTATTTCTCTCTTTCTTTCTTCTCCTCAATCTCCATCTTCTTTTTCTTCTTTTCCTGGTATTTTGTTATCCTCCTCCTCCTCCTCCTCCTCCTCCTCTTTCCTCTTCTTCTTCCTCCTCTTCTCCTTCATCTTACATACCTTCCCTTTCATCCCCTTCTCTCTCTCTCCTCCTCCATATCCTCCTCCTCCTCCTCCTCCTACTACTACTACTACTACTACTATTAAATGACCCTCCACCAGGTGTTAATTAGCCCTCCTACCTTACCTGGCATGCAAATTAAGTTACCTGAATCCTTAATTGATATCGGTTGCAGTCGTTTTACCTGTGTGTTCAAGCGGGCAGGTTAATTGCCTCCGCCTGCCTTGTTAATTATCCAACACCTGTGATTATAGCTGAGGTGAGTGTGTTTCTCCTCCTCTTCCTCTTCCTCTTCTTCGTCTTCCTCCTCTTCTTCCTCTGATGTTGATTTTGATTTGAATTTTACTTTTTTTCATAATTTTTTCTAATCGATTTTTGTTTTGTTTTTCTTTTTTCTTTTTTTCTTTTTCCTCTTCTTCTTTTTCTTCTTCTCATTATCTTCTTTTCTCTTCTTCATTTTTCCTCTTTCCCTGTTTCACTTTCTTCTGCTTTATTTATTTTTCCTTTTTTCCTCCTTTTATTTGTGTCTTCTTCTTCCTCATTCTCCTCTTCCTCCTCTATTTCTCTGTCTTTCTCCCTTACTCCTCCTTCTCCTCCTCCTCCTCTTTTCTTTCTTTCGCTGTTTCCTATCCTTCCATTATTCCGTCCCTCCTTTCCTCTCTTTCTTTCACCTTCTTCCTTTTTCTTTCTTCTTTCTCCTCCTCTTTTCTTTCTTTCTTTTCTCACATTCCTTTCCTCTTCTCCCTTCTTTCAATCCCTCTTTCCCTCCCTTCTCCTTCCTTTTAATCATCTCCTCCTCCTCCTCCTCCTCCTCCTTCTCTTTTTTCAGTCTTTCTCTTCTCACATTCCTTTCCTCTTCTCCATTCTCCTTCCTTTTCTCATCTCCTCCTCCTCCTCCTCCTCCTCCTCCTCCTCCTCCTCTGCATTGTTGATTTCTTACGTCACACCCGATCGCCTTACCTGGCCACAGAGCGCTAATTAACCTACTCACCTGATACACGACTGCCCTCTAACCCCCCCCCCCCTCCCTCTCTCTCTTCCTCTCTCTTTCTCCCATTTTTCTCTCTTCCTCTCTCTTTCTCCCTTCTCTCTTCTCTCTCTCTCTCTCTCTCTCTCTCTCTCTCTCTCTCTCTCTCTCTCTCTCTCTCTCTCTCTCTCTCTCTCTCTCTCTCTCCTTCTGTTCCTCCCTTCTTCTCCATTCCTTTCTCTCCTTCTTTCCCTTCCTTCTTTCCTTCCTTTCTTTTCCTTCCTTTTCTTTCCTCTCCTCCTTTCCTTCTCTTTCCTTTCCTTTCCTTTTCTTTCCTGTCTTTTTCTCTCCATTCTTCTCTCTCCCTCTTCCTTCCCTCTCTCCCATACCTCTCTCTCCCTCCCCTCCCTTCCCCTCCTCTTCCCCTTCCATTCCCATTTCTCCCATTTCCTCCCCATCAGCCTTGACCCATCCGCGTTCCTGACCTCCCCACCCCACACGTGCGATTGGGGAAGAGGAGGAGGAGGAGGAGGGGAGGGATGGGAAGGGGAGAAAAAGGGGGAGTGAGGAATGGTGTCTAGTGTTCGTGAGAGGAAGGGGAGGGGAAGGGGAGGGAAAAAAGGGAGGGGGGAGAGAATGAAGGGAGGGAAGGGGAGGAAAGAGGAGGAAAAAGTTAAATTCGATAAAGTAAACAGATTATCATTATTATTATTATTATTGTTATTATTATTATTATTATTATTATTACTATTTTTTCTTCTTCCTTAACTTCTCCCTCTTCTTCTTCCTCTTCCTCCTCTTCTTCTTCTTCCTCTCCTTCTTCTCCTCTTATTTCTCCCTCTACTACTACTACTACTACTACTACTACTACTACTACTACTACTACTACTACAATTACGTATATTGCAAAACTTAATAAAAAAAACACAAAGACAAAATTATTAATATGTATTTGAAGGTTAAAAATGACACAAAGAAAATGGATTGTGTGATATTTAGGTCTCTCTCTCTCTCTCTCTCTCTCTCTCTCTCTCTCTCTCTCTCTCTCTCTCTCTCTCTCTCTCTCTCTCTCTCTCTCTCTCTCTCTCTCTCTCTCTCTCATTCATTCTTGTGTAATTTGTCTCGTTGTTTTTTCTTCCTTTTTTGTTTTTGTTTTAATTTCATGTTTCGGTTATTGAGAGAGAGAGAGAGAATAGGGGGAAGAGAGGGGGGCGAAGGTATACAGAAGGGAAGAAAGAAAGAAAGAAAGAAAGGAAGGGAGAAAGAAAGAAAGAAAGTAAAAAAAAGAAAGAAAGAAAGAAAAAGAAGAAAATAAGAAAAAGGGAAGTGAAAAAGAATGTGACGAAAATGGAAATAGAGGAGGAGGAAGTAAGTGATGGAATGGGAGGACGTGATGGAGGAGGAGGAGGAGGAGGAAGAGGAGGAGGAGGAGGAGGAGGAGGAGGAGGTAAATGGAGGTGAGAAAATAATGGAGGGAAAGGAAAGGAAACTAATAGACGCCACAACCTCGAGAGAGAGAGAGAGAGAGCAAAAAGCATGTTCGCGCGTGACTTTGTTTGAAAGAAGATTGAGGAAGTAAATTGGAGGAGGAAGAGGAGGAGGAGGAAGAAGAAGAGGAGGAGGAAGACTCGGATGAATTTAGGAAAGTTATAATAGAAGGCAAAGATAATAATGGGAGAGAGAGAGAGAGAGAGAGAGAGAGAGACTATAAAGGAAAAAAAGAAAGAAAGAAAAAGAAAGAAAAAATATGAATAACAAAGAGAGAGAGAGAGAGAGAGAGAATTACACCACATTTCAACCTTATATAAAATCATGTATATATGTATGTACGTATATTTGTCTTCATGTACGTAAATTATCTTCATATACGTCTTTTTTGTGTGCGTTTTATTGTGTGTACGTATTTTTTTGTGTACGTTTTCTCATTATTTCGAAATCTTGTGCGTTTCTGATTCTCGTCTGTGCGTATAATGTTCGTGTGCGTATAATTTACCTCTGTGTACGTGTGTGTGTGTACGTGTGTGTGTGTGTGTGTACGTGAGGGTATGTGTGTGTCATTGGTGCGGAACATGTCTGATTTTTTATATTTTTTTAGAATTTCTACATTTGGTAACACACTCTCTCTCTCTCTCTCTCTCTCTCTCTCTCTCTCTCTCTCTCTCTCTCTCTCTCTCTCTCTCTCTCTCTCTCTCTCTCTAATTATCTATCTATCTCTCCACTTTAACACTCTAGGAATTAATCTCCTCCTCCTCCTCCTCCTCTTTGTCTTCTTCTTCTTCCTCATCTTCCTCCTCCTCTTCTATTGTATTCTTATTTCCTCGATGTATTTCCACCTCACCTGCGTTTAATTATGATACAGGTAATTTGTTGTTCCTCTTGTAAAACCTTGAAGAATTACCTGTTGTTTACCTGTATTATACTTCGTCTCTATCACAAGCTCTCCTTCCTAAGTCATTCTCTTCGTCTATGTTACAATCTCTCCCTTTTTTGGTCATTCCCTTCGCCCGTATCACAAGCTCTCCCTTCCTCGGCCGTTCCTTTTACCAGAATCACAAGCTCTCCCTTCCTCGGCCATTCCCTTCACCAGTATCACAAGCTCTCCCTTCCTCGGCCATTCCCTTCACCAGTATCACAAGCTCTCCCTTCCTCGGCCATTCCCTTCCCCCATATCACAAACACATTATCAAGTTATGTATATCATCTTCAATAATTTTTTTTCCTATGCAGCCTTTTAATAATTCTTTTCTCTCTCTTTCCAGGCATCAGTAAGAGAAGGAACAGGTGTGTGTGAGAGGGAGGGGGCAGGTGAGTCGGTAATTACAGGTATATTGTATGATTAAGTATTTGCTCTCTGCAGTGTATAAATTTATTAATTGATGAAGGGTGATATTAGTAAGGTTCTGATGGTAAGAGAGCTGGGTAGGACACGCTGAAATGGGTTAGTGTTGGATAAATTCAGATTCAACAAAGACATAGGCAAGAATTGGTTTACTAAGGGTGGTGGATGAGTGGAACAGGCCTGGCAGTCATGTGGTGAGTGAGTGTCAATACTAACAGAGTGGTGGATGAGTGGAACAGGCCTGGCAGTCATGTGGTGAGTGAGTGTCAATACTAACAGAGTGGTGGATGAGTGGAACAGGCCTGGCAGTCATGTGGTGAGTGAGTGCCAATACTAACAGTGGTGGATGAGTGGAACAGGCCTGGCAGTCATGTGGTGTGTGAGTGCCAATACTAACAGAGAGGTGGATGAGTGGAACAGGCCTGCCAGTCATGTGGTGAGTGAGTGCCAATACTAACAGAGTGGTGGATGAGTGGAACAGGCCTGGCAGTCATGTGGTGAGTGAGTGCCAATACTAACAGAGTGGTGGATGAGTGGAACAGGCCTGGCAGTCATGTGGTGAGTGAGTGCCAATACTAACAGAGTGGTGGATGAGTGGAACAGGCCTGGCAGTCATGTGGTGGGTGCCAATACTAACAGAGTGGTGGATGAGTGGAACAGGCCTGGCAGTCATGTGGTGAGTGAGTGCCAATACTAACAGAGTGGTGGATGAGTGGAACAGGCCTGGCAGTCATGTGGTGGGTGCCAATACCATAGATACATTCAGGAAGAGGTTGGATAAATTCATGGATAGTGAGGTGGCGATAGATGGAAATAGGTTTGGATAGATTAGGTTAGGTTAGGTTAGGTTAGGTTAGGTTAGGTTAGGTTTACAGAAGCCACCTTGTATAGGCCTACCCACCTTTTGCAGACTTCTTATGATCTTGTGTTTGTGTGTGTGTGAGAGGTTGACCCCCCCATCCCCTTCACCACCACCACCACCACCACCACCCGCGCCTGGGAATGGTAAAGTACCCATTTCTTATCTTACGTGTTTGTATTATTGTTATTTTTGTTATTCTGTGTTTTTTTCTCATATTTGTTTGATTTATTGGTTGATTTATTGATTTTATAGTGTGGTTGAGATTGTTTGTTTTATTATTTAAAGAAGGAGTAGGTTAAAAGAAAAAGGATGGGAAAGAGAAAAATACTGAAAAAAAAAGGAAAAAATGTATTAAAGGAAGGAAGGGAAGAAAAGAAGAAAGGGGAAGGGAAATGGAAGGGAAAGAACTAAATACTGAAGAATGGAAAAAAATTGTATGAAAGGAAAGATGAGAAGAGAAGAAGGGGAAGGGAAGAGGGAAGGGAAAGAAAGAAATATTCAGAAAAGAAAAAAATATATCTAAAAAGAAGGAAAGGAAGAAAAGGAGAAAGGGGAAGGGAAGAGAATCGAAGAAGAGAAAGAAATACTGAAAATAAGGAAAAAATAGGAAAAGAAAGGAGTGAAGAAAAAAGGAAAGGGGAAGGGAAGAGAATAGAAGAGAAGGGAAGGAAAAAAAGAGCGGGGAAAAAATGGAAAAAAAAAGAAAATTGTATAAAAAAAAATGAAAAATTAGATGAAAGGAAGGGGAGAAGGGAAATAACACACACACACACACACACACACACACACACACACACACACACACACACACACACACACATACACACACACATTTACATACAATGGCGCGGCTACTGAGATTTGAGAGCAGGAGACTAAGCCATGCATATTATCCTCTCATTAGGAGGAGGAGGAGGAGGAGGAGGAGGAGGAGGGAGAGGAAGAGGAGGAGGAGGAAACATGGAAACATGGAAACATGGAAATGCAGGCAACAGAAAGCCTATTGGCTCATTACGAGGTCGCCCGCTTGGGTGATTTAATCTGCTCGACCGCCACTTGGGGCTTGGTGAGCAGATGAAAGCACCTCGATATTGAGGAGCAGATGGAAGCCCCTCGTTATTCAGTTTACTCCTGACGCAGCGAAATGACGGTCGATTCTATATTTGAAGGAGTTGATGGTATTCGCATTTACTACTTCTGAGGGAAGATTGTTCCAGTGGCGGATGACTCGGTTTGAAAAGAAACTCCTTCCAATGTCTGTGTTACATCGACTCGACTGAATGGGTAAACCGTTATTTCTAGTTCTTGAGTTGGTTTGCAGTTCAAAGAATTTGGAGTAATCGACGTTATTGAACTTTTTTAGATACTTGAAGACTTGAATCATATCCCCTCGTAGGCGTCTTTTCTCCAATGTAAAGAGATTGAGTCGCTTGAGTCGTTCCTCGTACGGTTGAGCCCTTAAGGTTGGAATCATCTTTGTGGCGCGTCGTTGAATCCATTCCAGTAAAGCAATGTCCTTTCTGTAATTGGGAGACCAGAACTGCACTGCATACTCGAGGTGCGGTCTTACCATGGAATTATACAAGGATAGCATCACGTCTGGTGTTTTACACTCGAAGTTCCTCGCTATGAACCCGAGCATACTGTTGGCCTTGTTGTATGCTTTTTTACAGTGATTCGCGTGTTTCAGGTCACTGCTGATAGTGACTCCAAGATCCTTTTCCTCCTGCATCGCTTGCAGAGGTCTCCCATTCATGATGTATGTGTGGTTACTATTTTGGGACCCAATGTGCATGACTTTGCATTTGTCAACATTAAAAGACATTTGCCATTTTTCCGACCATTCGATAATGTGATTGAGGTCTTTCTGAATGATTTCGCAGTCGGTCTTTGTGAGGGCCTCTCCACCCACCTTGGTGTCATCTGCAAATTTCGATATTGTGGATTTCAGTCCTGATTCTAGGTCATTGATATATATGATAAAGAGGAGGAAAGAGGATAATGAGGCTATGTTGGTCTGTAATAGTGATGCTTGTGTAAGAAGAGGAGGAAGAGGGGGAGGAGGAGGAGGAGGAGGAAGAAGATGTGAATAACCATAATCAGAAGTGAAGCATGTCGTGAATGAGGAAGAGGAAATAAGAGGAGGAAGAGGAAGAGGAAGAGGAGGAGGAGGAGTAATACAAACGTGATGAGGAGGAAGAGGAGGAGGAGGAGGAGGAGGAGAAGAAGATGGAGAGAAAAGAAAAAAAACAAGAGAAAATAAATCCATAAAAGGAGGAAGAGGAAAGAAGGAAATGGGGAGGAGGAGGAGGAGGAGGAAGAGGAGGAGGAGGAGGACATGAGAATTCCAGGTGAGAGAAGAAACACCTGCAAAAGAGAGAGAGAGAGAGAGAGAGAAGTGTGAGAAAGTGAGTTAATTGAGTTATCTCTAAAACTCACACGCTAAAAATTGCATGGGAGAGAAACTATTGAACCTATTAACTAATGTGTGTGTGTGTGTGTGTGTGTGTGTGTGTGTGTGTGTGTGTGTGTGTGTGTGTGTGTGTGTGTGTGTGTGTGTGTGTGTGTGTGTGTGTGTGTGTGTGTGTGTGTCGTTGATTATTTTTTTCCTTTTCATTTTTTTTCTCATTATTTTTTTTCTGATTATCTTATTTTTTCTTTATTTTTTTCTGTATTTTCTTTTTTTCTTTATTTTTCTTATTTTATTTTTATTTTTATTTTATTTTTTGTATTACTTTTTATCTCCTTTTTCCTCCTCCTCCTCCTCCTCCTCCTCCTCCCCTTATCTTCTCTTCCCCTTCTTCCTCTTTTTCTTCCTCTCTTCCCCTTTTTAAGTCATCCACTCCTTCCCTCCCTTTCCTCCCTTCCTCCTATTTCTCCTCCTCCTCCTCCTCCTCCTCCTCCTCCCCTTATCTTCTCTTCCTCTTCTTCCTCTTTTTCTTCCTCTCTTCCCCTTTTTAGGTCATCCACTCCTTCCTTCCCTTTCCTCCCTTCCTCCTATTTCTCCTCCTCCTCCTCCTCCTCCTCCTCCTCCTCCTCCTCCTCCTCCCCTTATCTTCTCTTCCTCTTCTTCCTCTTTTTCTTCCTCTCTCCCCTTTTTAAGTCATCCACTCCTTCCCTCCCTTTCCTCCCTTCCTCCTATTTCTCCTCCTCCTCCTCCTCCTCCTCCTCCTCCTCCTCCTCGACATAAATATACAGATGAATATTCCTGGTGGGATACATAACGCCTCCTCCTCCTCCTCCTCCTCCTCCTCCTCCTTCTCCTCCTCCTCCTCCTTCTCCTCCTCGGAATTAATGGACGTCCTAACTAACCTCCATTCGTGATCGTGAACGTAATTTTCTGTTATTGCTTAAGAACGTACATTGAATACATACATAC
>NC_066550.1:15339064-15341564 GCF_024679095.1 Eriocheir sinensis | reverse complement strand
CTCTTCTTCAGCCTTGCATACCCATCACTCCCTTCCTCTCCCCTCCCTTCCCCTTCCTTCCCATCCCCTCTCCCTTAGCTATCCTCCCTTACATACTCTCCCTTACCAGTTCTATCTCCCTTCCTACTCTCCCTTATCTTTTCTTTCCTTCATCTCCCTTCTCTCCTCTTCAGCCTTGCATACCCATCACTCCCTTCCTCTCCCCTCCCCTCCCCTCCCCCCCTCATCCATCAGCTGGCCAGGCAATTGGGTCTCATAAACACCGGGTAATGGGCGGGGGCGGCGGCGGGGGGGCGGGCGGGCATACATATTAACGCCGGGGCTGGCTCACTGGCTGACTGTCATGACCCCGCGACCCCACTTCGATGCCCCCCGCCTTCGATTTTGACTTTTCTCCTCTTGTCTTCGTTTGGTTTGGTCTGTCTTCTGTTGTTTTTCTTCTTCTTTTTCTTCAGTTTATTATTATTATTGTTGTTTTTTCTTCTTCCTCCTCTTCTTCTTTTTCTTCTTTTTTTGCTTTTTCTTCTTTTTTTTTCTCATTCTCCATTTTTATTCCTCCTCCTCCTCCTCCTCTTTTTTTTCAGTCTTCCTCCTCCTCCTCCTCCTCCTCCTAAATCGTGTCCTTCATCTGTGTGTGTGTGTGTGTGTGTGTGTAATTGGTGTAGATTTATAGACGTACATATATATATTTCTCTCTCTCTCTCTCTCTCTCTCTCTCTCTCTCTCTCTCTCTCTCTCTCTCTCTCTCTCTCTCTCTCTCTCTCTCTCTCTCTCATCAGTACCTACCCCCTCCCTGTGTGTGTGTGTGTGTGTGTGTGTGTGTGTGTGTACATAACCTGTGGAGTGAGTAGTGATTTCTTCCTCCTCCTCCTCCTCCTCCTCTTCTTCTTCTTCTTCCTCTTCTTCTTTGTTGTTTTTCTTGTTATTATTATCATTATCTATAGAAGGGGTGGTCTCTCTCTCTCTCTCTCTCTCTCTCTCTCTCTCTCTCTCTCTCTCTCTCTCTCTCTCTCTCTCTCTCTCTCTCTCTCTCTCTCTCTCTCTCTCTCTCTCCTGACAACTTAATCGCTTGTTAAATATTGTTCTTCTCTCTCCAGTGTCCAGAATTCTATGATTGGAGGAGGAATTCTCTCTCTCTCTCTCTCTCTCTCTCTCTCTCTCTCTCTCTCTCTCTCTCTCTCTCTCTCTCTCTCTCTCTCTCTCTCTCTCTCTCTCTCTCTCTCTCTCTCTCTCTCTCTCGTTCATCTATCATTTATTTTTTTCTTTATTTTTTCTTTATTTGTTTTTTTCTTTATCTATATTTTCTTCTTTCCTTATTTCTCTCTTATTATCTTACATTCTTTCCTTTCTTTCTTTGTTTCTTTTGGTTATTTCTTCCTCCTTCCTTCCTTCCTTCCTTCCTTCCTTCCTTTCCTTTCCTTTCCTTCACTAATTCCTCCATTCCTTCTCTTTCCTTTTCTTCAATTATTTTCTCTCTCTCTCTCTCTCTCTCTCTCTCTCTCTCTCTCTCTCTCTCTCTCTCTCTCTCTCTCTCTCTCTCTCTCTCTCTCTTAGCGGTCTTCGGTGGTGGGGCTCGATCCAAGGTACACAAGTTCACCAAGTCGACTCGCTGACCACTCGACCACCACTGATTAATGATGATGATGACGGATGACTGACGCTCTCCCATGTGTTATTCTTCTCGTTATTTTTTATTGTTATTGTTATTATCATTGCCGCTGACGTTGTTGTTGTTGTTGTTTATAGTTGCTAACCGGTAGTGATGTTGGTTATAATGTGTGTTTGTGTGGGCGTTCCGCTGGGTGGCTGGCTAATCGCTGTGTGTGTGTGTGTGTGTGTGTGTGTGTGTGTGTGTGTGTGTGTGTGTGTGTTCAGGTAGCTAGGCGGAGGAGGAGAAGGAGGAGGAAGAGGAGAGAACATAAGAGCGCCACTATAAAAACTTGCCTGCGACACTAACAACCTGGTTCCAACACACAGGTAGGATAAAGTAAGCCCAAAGACTCAATACATAAGAATATAAGAACGTAAGGAGTCTGCAAGAGGCCGGTAGGTCTATACAAGGCAGCTCCTGTAATCCTAACCCCACCTTACCTCACTATCCATGGCCTTATCCAACCTCTTCTTGGATGTATCTATGGTATTGGCACCCACCACATGACTGCCAGGCCTGTTCCACTCATCTACCACTCTGTTAGTATTGGCACTCACCACATGACTGCCAGGCCTGTTCCACTCATCCACCACTCTGTTAGTATTGGCACTCACTCACCACATGACTGCCAGGCCTGTTCCACTCATCCACCACTCTGTTAGTATTGGCACTCACTCACCACATGACTGCCAGGCCTGTTCCACTCATCCACCACTCTGTTAGTATTGGCACTCACTCACCACATGACTGCCAGGCCTGTTCCACTCATCCACCACTCAATTAGTAAACCAGTTCTTGCCTATGTCTTTGTTGAATCTGAATTTGTCTAACTTAAAACCATTACTACGT
>NC_066550.1:15331564-15334064 GCF_024679095.1 Eriocheir sinensis | reverse complement strand
ATTATTTATATATTTATTTATTTATTTTCCTCCAGGTAGCAATATGGTTCTTCCCTCCTCCTCCTCCTCCTCCTCCTCCTCCTCCTCTTCCTCCTCCTCCTCCACAAATTTCACTCTCCACTTCACCTCCGCACATCCTCCTTCTTCCCTTCTCCTCCATAATTCTCCTTTCCACCTCTCCTCCTCCTCCTCCTCCTCCTCCTCCTCCGTGCCATAATTCTCCCTCTCTCACCACTTCCTCCCTCCTCCTCACGTCCAGACCCCTCCTCCTCCTCTTCTTCTTCCTCCTCCTCTCCTCCCAGCGATAGGGTACGAGGAGGAGGAGGAGGAGGAGGAGGAGGAGGAGGAAAGGGGAAGACAGAAGACATCAAGGAAACCGACACAGCGGTATCTTCCTTTCCTCCTCCTCCTCCTCCTCCTCCTCCTCCTCCTCCTCTCACCTGCCGAGGTAAACAGCAGGTTAATTACAGGTGTAAATCCTCTTCCCTCTCCCCTCCTCCTCCTCTTCCTCCTCTTCCTCCTCCCTCTTTATCTCCCCTTTCTCTCCCCTTGTCAACAACTTTGCTACAGATCCCTCCCCCTCCCCTCGTCTTCTCTCCCTCCTCCCCCTCTCTTCTCTTCCCTCCTCCCCCCTCTTCTCTTCCCCCTCCCCCCTCTTCTCTTCCCCTCCCCCTTCCCTCCCCTTCTTTCTGCTTCCCTTGAGAGGAAAAAAAAGTAATTCATTTTTTTTTCTTCCTTTTTCTTTTCTTTTTTCTTACTTCCTTTTTCCTTCCTCCTCCTCCTCCTCCTCCTCCTCCTCCTCCTGCTCTCGTTACTATCCCTATGTTACGTTATCTCCCTTTCCTCCCCATCTCTCTCTCGCTCTCTCTCTCTCTCTCTCTCGCTCTCTCTCTCTCTCTCTCTCTCTCTCTCTCTCTCTCCTTCCTGTCTCCCGCGATGACAAGGAACGGAGGGAGAGAGATGGAAGAAAGGAAGGAGGAGGGAAGATGGAGAAAAAAAGGGGGGGTGGAGAAAGTAATTACATCTGTCTCCGATGCGATTATTACTTCCGTGTCATGTTCCGGAGAGAGAGAGAGAGAGAGAGAGAGAGAGAGAGAGAGAGTTAACTGGGAGATGATGCGACAAAGTTTCCTTCACGTATTTTGTCTCCCTCCTCCTCCTCCTCCTCCTCCTCCTCCTCCTCCTCCCACATCTTCAATCTTTCATCCATGCCCTTGTTCTCTCTCTCTCTCTCTCTCTCTCTCTCTCTCTCTCTCTCTCTCTCTCTCTCTCTCTCTCTCTCTCTCTCTCTCTCTCTCTCTCTCTCTCTCTCTCTCTCTCTCTCTCTCTCTCATTTTATTATAACTCTGACTTGCGTTCCTCCAGACACGTGTTTCTCTCCTCCTCCTCCTCCTCCTCCTCCTCCTCCTCCTCCTCCTCTGCAGGCACCAAGCGACTGTCAAGCTGATCATCATCGCTCTACCTCGTAAGGCGAAGGTTGCGAGGAGACTTGATCTAAGTCTATAAATGGATGAAGGGCTTCAATGAAGGGGATGTCAATAAGATTTTGGTAGTAAAGAGCCAGGCAGGACACGTAGCAATGGTTTGAAGTTAGACAAATTCAGATTCAACAAAGACATAGGCAAGAATCGCTTCACCAATAGAGTGGTGGATGAGTGGAACAGGCCTGGCAGTCATGTGGTGAGTGAGTGCCAATACTAACAGAGTGGTGGATGAGTGGAACAGACCTGGCAGTCATGTGGTGAGTGAGTGCCAATACTAACAGAGTGGTGGATGAGTGGAACAGGCCTGGCAGTCATTTGGTGAGTGAGTGCCAATACTAACAGAGTGGTGGATGAGTGGAACAGGCCTGGCAGTCATGTGGTGAGTGAGTGCCAATACTAACAGAGTGGTGGATGAGTGGAACAGGCCTGGCAGTCATGTGGTGAGTGAGTGCCAATACTAACAGAGTGGTGGATGAGTGGAACAGGCCTGGCAGTCATGTGGTGGGTGCCAATACCATAGACACATTCAAGAAGAGGTTGGATAAAGCCATGGATTGTGAGGTAAGGTGGGGTTAGGATTACAGGAGCTGCCTTGTATAGACCTACCGGCCTCTTGCATACTCCTTACGTTCTTATGTTCTTGTGTTTCTGTTGCCTGTTATTCCATGTTTCCTCTTCCTCCTCCTCCTCTTCCTCCTCTTCTCTATTGCTCTTCTTAATCCTTCTTTATTCGTATTGTCTGACTGATTTTTCACACTTTTGATCCTCCTCTTCCTTCTCCTCCCCCTCCTCTTCCTGCTCCCCCTCCTCCTCTTCCTTCGTTAAACTGTCTCCTTGATTTTTCTTTTCCTCCTCTCTCTCTCTCTCTCTCTCTCTCTCTCTCTCTCTCTCTCTCTCTCTCTCTCTCTCTCTCTCTCTCTCTCTCTCTCTCTCTCTCTCTCTCTCTCTCTCTCTCTCATTTCCTTCCTCACGTCTTTCATAAATGTCTTCTTTCCTCCACTTCCTATTTTTACCTC
>NC_066550.1:15321564-15324064 GCF_024679095.1 Eriocheir sinensis | reverse complement strand
ATCGCTGATCAACAGATTGTCCATCGTGTTGTTGTTGTTGTTTTCAAGTTGTTTTCCTGGCTCACCCAAGCATTGTAGACGTGACATTGTATAATAACATTTGTTCGCCCTGATGAACCCTGCAGCATGGCATTATATATATATTTTTTTACGTCTTGGCCTGTAGTGCCTGATGGTCGGCCCCAGCCCGTTGTGGCGCAGGCAAGTGTTTATAGTGGCGCCATCTTTACTTTTCAGCATTCTCCATTTAGGGCTTGAGGTGCATCACATAAATAGTTGGGGTGTGTTTGTGATAGGAACACTTGTTCATATCGTATCTTTTCCTCTTTTTCCGTTCCGCCTATGTCTGTGGTAGTCTTTCCTGGTTGGTCTGGTGGTCGGCCCCTCCCCGATGTGGCGCGGGCGGGTGTTTATTTTGGCGCCATCTTTCTTGTTGGTGGCGGCTGGCGCGGACAGATACCAGCTTAGCACAATACCGGCACTTGTAAAGGCCATAAATACCTCCCCCCCCCCCCCCCCCCACACACACACACACCTAATCAACCTGTGCATCCCTTACTTAACCAGGTGTGAATCTCATTAAGCAAAGGTGTGTGCGTATCCATGGTCTCATTTACACACACACACACACGCACACACGCACACATTAATGAGGGCTTTAAGTGGCTATTAAGGTGGCCATTATTCAGATCACCCTTTGTACAGGTGTGTCGCTAATTAGCCCAGGTAATTGCCCGGTGAGGAGGAGGAGGAGGAGGGAGGGAGGTTATGCAGGGAGTAAAAAGGAGAGGGAGGAGAGAAGAGAATTATGAAAAGGAAGAAGGGAAGAAAGGGGAAGGAAGGAGGAGGAGGAGGAGGAGGGAGAGGTAATGGAAGGAAGAAGAGGGAGAGAGAGAGGAGGAGAAGAAGAGGAGGAGGAGGAAAAGGAAGATAAGGAAAGAATGGTTAAAGAAGGGAAGGGAAGGAAAGGAAGGGAAGGGAAGGGAAGGAAAAGGAAGAGAAAGAAAGAGAAGATAAAAGAAACAGAGAGAGAGAGAGAGAGAGAGAGGAAAGATGAAAAATGGAGGGAGGGAGAGAAGAGAGAAAGAGGGAGGAGTTACCTGTCATACCTGTAGCTTCCTTTCCTCCTCCTACCAGAGAGAGAGAGAGAGAGAGAGAGATTCAAATATTGTTATCCATTTCTTCTTCTCTTCTTCCTCCTCTTTTATTTCTTTTCTTCCTATATCTTCCTCCTCTTCCTTCCTCTCTCCATCCTCTTCTTCTTCCTTCCTCTCTCCATCCTCTTCTTCCTTCCTTTTCTTTCTATTCTTCCTCTCCTTCTTTCCTTCTCTTTTCCATATATTTCTCTTCTTCCTCCTCCTCCTCCTCCTCTTCGTCTCACACACACAAAAAGAAGAAGAAGAGAAGGAGGAAAAGAAAGGAAGTAAAGGGAAGGGAAGGGAAGAGAAGGAAAGAAGGAAGAAAGAGGAAAGAAAAAAAAAGAAAAAGAAATAAATGAACAAAATAACAAACACAGGTAAACGTATATAACTAATTAAACCCTTCATTTACCTGCCTAATTAGGGGGTGATTAGCACAGGTGAGGCGCCGGGCAGGAGGTGAACCGGGCCTCATTAGTCTACCTGTGATGTTAATTGGCATTGCGTAATGACTTGATGAATTACCAGGGCTGAAGCGAAGGTTGATATATTGAAGCTGGTGTTGAGGAGGAAGGGAAGGGAGGAGGAGGGAGGGAGGGAAGGGGTGAAGATGGGGAATGAGAGGGGTGAAGGGTGATTGGTGATGGGAAGGAGAGGAAGGGAAGGGAAGGGAAGAAGAAGAGGAGATGAAGGTGAAGGGAAGAGAAGGGAAGGGGAGGGAGGAAGGAAAGGAAAGGGAGAAGAAGAAGGGAAGATGAGGAAAGGAAGGGGAAGGGAAGAAGAGGAGAGGAAAGTGAAGGGAAGGGAAGGGGAGGGAGGGAGGAAAGTTGATGGGAAGGAAAGGAAAGGGGAAAAGAAGAGGGGAAGAAGAGGAAAGGAAGGGGTGGAAGGGAAGGGAGGAGGAGAGAAATATGGAGAGAGGGGGAAAAGGGAGGAAGGGAAGGAGGGAGAAAGGGAGGGAAGGGGAGGAAGGGAGTATGGGAAAGAAAGGGAGGAAAGGAAGGGAGGAAGGGAAAAGTGAGGAAAAGGGGAGGTGGAAGAAGGGGAGAGAGGGAGGAGAAGAAGGGAATGGTAAAGGAAGGGGAAGAGGAAGAGGAAGAAGAGGAAAGAAAACAAATAACTTTTTCTTATTGTTTTTTTTCTTTATTTTTTCTTCCTATAGATGTTTCCTTCCTCTTTCCTCCTCCTCCTCCTCCTCCTCCTCCTCTTCCTCTTCCACCTCCTCCAATTATTTCATCCTCGGACAAAGAGTTTTTAAAGAGGAGGAAAAAAGAGGAGGAGGAGGAGGAGGAGAGAGAAAAGAACAAAATTTTTACTTGTGTTAATGGCGTGAGGTGTTGAAGAGGAGGAAGAGGAGGAGG
>NC_066550.1:15314064-15316564 GCF_024679095.1 Eriocheir sinensis | reverse complement strand
GTTTACTGTCCGCGGGCGTCGGTGGGATTCGAACCGAGGTAACGCGCGCTCACCACACCGGCACGATTACCACTTAGCCACCGCAGAGATGAGGAAAATATGTAACTGGTCATCTTCCTGAACGCCTCCTCCTCCTCCTCCTCCTCCTTCGTGATACTTTCTTCCTGTCATGTTCTATATATTTCTTTGCATTTTTTTTTTTTTTTTGTATTTTCACGCTTTCTGGCTTTCATATATCACCTGTTTATCGTTCTTCTTCATTATCTGTCCGGCATCATTTTTTTTTTTCAGGTTTTTTTTTTTTTTTTTTTTTTTTCCAATATGAGTTTTTATATTTTCTTCTTTTTTTTTTGGCTCAGTATTACAGTTTGTATTTTCTTTTTTTCTTTCTTTGATTGTTTTTTTTTTATATATTGTTTTCCTTTTTGCTTTCTTCTTTTTATAATAATTTTTGCTTACGTTTTGTTGCTTTCTTTCTTTTTCTTCTTTTTTTTATGCTCAATATCACAGTTCAAATTTTCTTTCTTTCTTTCTTTTATTGTTTTTTTCCCTCATTGCTTTCTTCCTTTTATCCGTATTTTCCTTTTATCATCTCTATTCTACATTTTATTCATCACCTTTTTCTATATATTTTCATTTTTTTCTGTATTTTCTTTCACTTATAATTATCTGCAACACATTCTTATCTTCTCATATTTTCCCGTCTGCTATATTTTCCTATTTTTCCATTTTTCATAATTTCTTCTTTTCTCAAACTTAATTTCTTTTTCTTTTTTTTAATTTCTTTTTTTTCAGATCCCATTTTTCTTATAATTTCTCCTTCTTTTTACCATTTTTTTCCATATTTTCTTTCTTTTTTAATCATACCTTTTCATATCTTCCCGTCTGCTATTTTTTCCTATTTTTCCACTTTTTTATAATTTCTTCTTTTCTCAAACTTAATTTCTTTTCCTTTTTTTCATTTCCTTCTCTTCAGTTATGATTTATTTCGTCATTTCTCTCTTCATTTAATATCCTCTTCGCTTTATTATTTTTCTTAGTCTCTCTATCTTTATCTTTCTCTCAATACATCTTTCTTTTATTTCTTTTTTATGTTATTTTTTCTCGCGGCCACGCTTCCAACGCACACCTGTCTGCCTTACCTGGCCGCCTCCCACCAGGTAACTCATTAAGAACCCACAATCACGCCGGGTAATGTCGCTGCTATTACCGAAGGAGGAGGAGGAGGAGGAGGAGGAGGAGGGAAGTAATGTGACGTGTAGTATTGTTGAAGAGTAAACAGTCGGAGGAGGAGGAGGAGGAGGAGGAGGTTCAGAAGAATAACATCTTTTTAGCTAACGGAAGACAAGAAGTAGGAAGAGGAAGAAGAGGAGGAGGAGGAGGAGGAAGTAGAAAAATAAGAGATAATGATTTGGGTGATAATGGAGGAAGAAGATGAGGAAGAGGAAGAAGACGAAGAGGAGGAGGAGGAGGAGGAGGAGGAGGAGGAAAAATGGGCGATGGAGATATTAAGAGAGGAAGAGAGGGAGGAGGTATTGATAAATGATGATTAGGAGGAGGAGGAGGAGGAGGAGGAGAAGATGAAGATAAAGAAGAAGAAGAAGAGGAGGAGGAGGAGAAGGAGGAGGAAGCGATATACAATTCTTTGATAGCCTTTAATTTACTGTATTTTTAAAGAGAGAGAGGTTTCTGCTTGTCACAATTAGCTTTTATAGTGTTCAAAATTGCTTTTAGTTCCTCAAAGCTTACGAGGGAAGAGAGGAGGAGGAGGAGGAAGGAAGGGGAGGGAAGAGGAGGAAGGAAGGGGAAGGAAGAGGAAGGAAGTGGAGCTAGCTATGTACATTTCCTAAGTTTTTTATATATACGTTTTTTTTTTTACGTTGCTAACAGAGTGGTGGATGAGTGGAACAGGCCTGGCAGTCATGTGGTGAGTGCCAATACTAACAGAGTGGTGGATGAGTGGAACAGGCCTGGCAGTCATGTGGTGAGTGAGTGCCAATACTAACAGAGTGGTGGATGAGTGGAACAGGCCTGGCAGTCATGTGGTGAGTGAGTGCCAATACTAACAGAGTGGTGGATGAGTGGAACAGGCCTGCCAGTCATGTGGTGAGTGAGTGCCAATACTAACAGAGTGGTGGATGAGTGGAACAGGCCTGGCAGTCATGTGGTGAGTGAGTGCCAATACTAACAGAGTGGTGGATGAGTGGAATAGGCCTGGCAGTCATGTGGTGAGTGCCAATACTAACAGAGTGGTGGATGAGTGGAACAGGCCTGGCAGTCATGTGGTGAGTGAGTGCCAATACTAACAGAGTGGTGGATGAGTGGAACAGGCCTGGCAGTCATGTGGTGAGTGAGTGCCAATACTAACAGAGTGGTGGATGAGTGGAACAGGACTGGCAGTCATGTGGTGAGTGAGTGCCAATACTAACAGAGTGGTGGATGAGTGGAACAGGCCTGGCATTCATGTGGTGAGTGAGTGCCAATACTAACAGAGTGGTGG
>NC_066550.1:15294064-15296564 GCF_024679095.1 Eriocheir sinensis | reverse complement strand
TCCTCCTCCTCCTCATCCTCCTCTTCCTCCTCCTCCTCCAGCCCCCCGCGGAGCCCCCTGTCAGACCCCCCGCCAAGCTATGCATCCCCCAACACTGATGCTGCCCCGCCCCTTCTCCTCCTCCTCCTCCTCCTCCTCCTCCTCCTCCTCCTCCTCTTCCTCTTCCTCTTCTTCTTCTTCTTCCTCCTCTTTTGCGTGTTTTCTTCCCCTTGTTATCTTGTTCTTTCTCTTCTCCGCCTTTCATTCATTTTCCTCCTCCTCCTCCTCCTCCTCCTCCTCTTCTCTCATTCCTCATTTTTCTTGTTTTTTTATATTTATTTTCTTCTTATCTTATTTTTTCTTCTCCATTCCTTCCTATTTCTTCCTTCCTCTTCCTCTTCCTCCTCTTCCTCTTCTGTGTGTATGTGTGTGTGTGTGTGTGTGTGTGTGTGTACTTACTAATAGCATCCGGACTAATGTTCTTCCTCTTTCTTCCTCTTCCTCCTCTTCCTCTTCCTCCTCTTCCTTCTTCCTCCCTTCCCTTCCCTTCCTATCCCGTTCCTTCAAATCCTTTCTGCGTTTTCTTCATCTTCCCCCACCTCCTCCTCTTCCTCCTCCTCCTCCTCTCCTCCTCCTCCTCCTCCTCCTCCCTCCTCCTCCTCCTCCTCTTCATCCTTCATACAGTCACGTTCTTACCCCCGTTTCCCACCCCCTCCTCCTCCACCTCCTCCTCCTCCTCCTCCTCCTCCTCTTCCTCCTCCTCCTAAATCTCTTCCTAAGCCCTTCATTTCACCCTCATTATTCTCACCTACTTCCTCCTCCTCCTCCTCCTCCTCCACGTCTTCCACCTTTACCTCCAAAACTACTTACCTTTACCATTAGATCCTCCTCCTCCTCCTCCTCCATGAGAGAGAGAGAGAGAGAGAGAGAGAGAGAGAGAGAGAGAGAGAGAGAGAGAGAAATGGGAAAATACGTCACTTATCCCATACATTACCTCCTCCTCCTCCTCCTCCTCCTCCCTTACCCTTTCACCCTTAGCAAATAACCTGGTGGGAATCAAGGCGCTAATGACCTTCCCTTTATCAGCCTTTGCCATAAGCTCCCTTCCTCCTCCTCTCCCTTCCTCCCTTCTCTCCCTTCCTCCCTTCTCTCCCTTCCTCCCTTCTCCCTTCCTCCTCCTCTCCCTTCCTCCTTTCTCTCCCTTCCTCCCTTCTCTCCCTTCCTCCCTTCTCTCCCTTCCTCCCTTCTCTCCCTTCCTCCCTTCTCTCTCCCTTCACTAACCTAACTCCCTCTAACTCAACCATCACTAACTTAACCCCCCACTAACTTAAACCCCACTAACTTAACCCCCCACTAACTTAACCCCCACTAACTTAAACCCCACTAACTTAACCCCCACTACCTCAACCCGCCACTAACTTAACCACCACTAACTCTACCCACCACTAACTTAACCCTTAGTGGTGGTTAAGTTATATTGGGTTAGGTTAGTGCGGTTGTTGAGTCAGTGGGTTGTTAGTGGGTGGAGTTAGAGGAAAGACGAGTGAGCAGAGGAAAGGTTAGTGGGGCTTGAGTTAGTGAGGAAGAAGTAAGGAAGAAAAGGGAGAGAAGAGGAGAGGTTAGTGGCTTGCAGCATATCCCTTCAGTCCATTTTTCTTCTTTCCTCCTCCTCCTCCTCCTCCTCCTCCTCCTCCTCCTTTCAGCTTCCGTTTGCAAGATGATGATGAAGTGATGATTCTGAGATGAAGATGGTGACACAGCAATCTCTCTCTCTCTCTCTCTCTCTCTCTCTCTCTCTCTCTCTCTCTCTCTCTCTCTCTCTCTCTCTCTCTCTCTCTCTCTCTCTCTCACTCTCTCTCTCTCTCTCTCTCTCTCTCTCTCTCTCTCTCTCTCTCTCTCTCTCTCTCTCTCTCTCTCTCTCTCTCTCTCTCTCTCTCTCTCTCTCTCTCTCTCTCTCTCTCTCTCTCCCGCTCTCTCACTCTTGTTTTTCTTCTTCATTCTCTGTTTTCGTTGAGAGAGAGAGACACTATTAGTTTTTATGATACAACCTCTTATTACCTTCATCTTCTTCTTCTTCCTCCTCCTCCTCCTCCTCCTCCTCCTCCTTCTCAAGTCCACAAACAAAGACATCAATAACAACAAACAAACATCAAAATTACCTGCCAGGTGTTCTCTCTCTCTCTCTCTCTCTCTCTCTCTCTCTCTCTCTCTCTCTCTCTCTCTCTCTCTCTCTCTCTCTCTCTCTCTCTGTCTATTTATGTCTCGTTTTAGAAGGAAGGAGAGAGAGAGATGAAGGAATGTTATTTAAAGAGGAATTAGATAAAAGTAAAGAGAAGATGAATACTGAAGAAGACGAAGAAGAGGAGGAAGAAGAAGAAGAAGAAGAAGAAGAAGAAGAAGAAGAAGAGGAGGAGACATATAGACTAAAGAAGAAAAAAAAGAATGGAATCAAGGAAGTTAAAGAGGCAATAATAATAAACGGAGGAGGAGGAGGAGGAGGAGGAGGAGGAGGAGGAGGAGG
>NC_066550.1:15211564-15214064 GCF_024679095.1 Eriocheir sinensis | reverse complement strand
TCTCTCTTTCTTCCTTTCTCTCCTTTCCCTTCCTTTTCTTCTCTTCCCTTTCTTTCTTCTCTCCTTCTCTTTCCTTCCTCTCCCTTTCCCTACCGAGAGAGAGAGAGAAAGGTACGATTGTTAAAACTCGTGTAGGTGTGACCCCTCTCTCTCTCTCTCTCTCTCTCTCTCTCTCTCTCTCTCTCTCATTATTATTGTCATTATTTCTGTTATTTTTTATATATTTTCTTTTTTTTTTTCCTTTTTTTTTCCTTTCATGGTCAAGAGGAAGAAGAGGAGGAGGAGGAAGGCCTTGGGGAAATATTAGGTTTCTTCTTTGGGTCAGTCTTCCTCCTCCTCCTCCTCCTCCTCCTCCTCTTCCTCTTCCTCTTGAATGCATAACGACACTTATTTTCTATCCTATTATTTCTTCTTCTTCTTCTTCTTATTATTATTATTATTATTATTATTATTATTATTATTATTTATTTTATTTTATTTCTTTTTTGTTTATTTTTTCTGACTTCTCCTTATTGACAGCTTTCCTTTTTTCCCTCCTCCTCCTCCTCCTCCTCCTCCTCCCATCTTTCCCTTTTTGAAACCCTCAATGAACCATTTCCTCTCTCTCTCTCTCTCTCTCTCTCTCTCTCTCTCTCTCTCTCTCTCTCTCTCTCTCTCTCTCTCTCTCTCTCTCTCTCTCAAAAGTGACCTAACCGCAAACCACATTCAAATCCTGGTGACCGTTTGCTCTCTCTCTCTCTCTCTCTCTCTCTCTCTCTCTCTCTCTCTCTCTCTCTCTCTCTCTCTCTCTCTCTCAGTTTTTATCTCCCTTTTTCTTTATTTGTTATTGAGGGGAAAAAGAGGAGGAGGAGGAGGAGGAGGAGGAGGAGAGAGAGAGAGAGAGAGAGAGAGAGAGAGAGAGAGAAATATTCCTAGAAATTATTGACGATTACGAGACTTTATCCTGTGAGGGGAGAAGAGGAGGAGGAGGAGGAGGAAGAGGGGAGAGGGGAGAGGAAGGGATAAGGAGAAGAGGGATGAAAGGAGAGGAGATGAAGGAAGAGGGAGAGGAAGGGAGATGATGGGAAGAAGAGGAGGAGGAGGAGGAGAAGGAGGAGGAAGATTAGGGAGCAGAAGGAGAAGATTTTGTCTCCCTATCATCGCCTTCTCAGCCTTAGAGAGAGAGAAATACATTCACTTGTAGAAAATTAATGAAATAAAAGAGAGAGAGAGAGAGAGTTAAGTGAGGGAAAAAAAATATATTTGGCACCAATTTGCTTGATTGGCTCCATTTGGCTTCAATGAAAGGAGGAGGAGGAGGAGGAAGAGGAGGAGGAGGAGGAGGAAGAGAAATGAGGAATGAAATGAAGCTAAAGAAACACACTGAAAGAGATAAAGAGAGAGAGAGAGAGAGAGAAAAACGGAGAAGCGGAAGGAAATGGAAAAAAAGTTGAGAGAGAGAGCATCCTTTATCGACATGGCTTAATAAATAATAATCAGCGGAGGAAGAGTGTCTCTCCCCTCTTTTTACGACATGGAGGAGGAGGAGGAGGAGGAAGAGGAGGAGGAGGAGGAGGAGGAGAGAAAAGAGGGGAGAGGAGGGAGCGCTAATAGGAGGGCGGGTGCGGGGGCGTTAGGTGAGAGAGAGAGAGAGAGAGAGCTATCTTTCATTTTATACTGCCATTTTAAAGATACCTGTGCTCTCTCTCTCCCTCTCCCTCTCTTCCTCCTCTTCCTCCTCCTCCTCCTCCTCCTCCTCCTCCTCCTCCTCCTCCTCTTCCTCCTCTTCCTCTACAAATAAACGTCAAATTATTATCTTAAATCTTTAACTATATTTCTTCCTCCTCCTCCTCCTCCTCCTCCTCCTCCTCCTCCTCTTCTTCCCCTTCTTCCTCCTCCTCTTCCATCATCACTTTTAGCTTCTATAGTTACTCTCTCTCTCCCTCTCTTCTCCTCCTCCTCCTCCTCCTCCTCCTCCTCCTTTTCTTCTTCTTCTTCTTCTTCATTTTATTATTATTATATGCTCTCTCTCTCTCTCTCTCTCTCTCTCTCTCTCTCTCTCTCTCCCTGCATACACCAGCTATCTCGTTTCTCTCCTCCTTCCCATAATTCCTCCTCCTCCTCCTCCTCCTCCTCTCCTTCCCTTTAGCGACGCCTCATTTTCCCTCCTCTCCCCTCTCCCCTCTCCCCTCTTTCCTCCCACGCATCGTAAGCCCCTTTTTATTCTCTTTATCGCCCATTTCTCCTGTTCTCTGGTTTTCTTTCTCCCCTTTTTATCTTTTTTTTCTCTCCCCTCTCTTGGTTTGGGGGGGGAGGGGAGGGGAGGGTGGGGGGTGGGGTGGGGAGAGAGAGGGGTGCCAACTAGCTGTTATCCGTAAGCCAATCACCCCATGTTCTGTGTGTGAAGGGGGGGAGGAGGGGGGGGGGTGTTGTGTGTGTGTGTGTGTGTGTGTGTGTGTGTGTGTGTGTGTGTGTGTGTGTGTGTGTTTGAGGGGGACATGTGTTTTGAAATGCCTTCCTC
>NC_066550.1:15191564-15199064 GCF_024679095.1 Eriocheir sinensis | reverse complement strand
CACAACCTCAACCACATCAACCCGCCCCTTCCTCCACCTCCTCTTCCACCACCTCCACCACCACCACCACCATCACACATACATACCCCCAACCACATCAACCCCCCTCCTCCACCTCCTCCACCACCACCACCACACACACATACATAACCTTAACCACATCAACCACTCCTTCCTCCACCTCCTCTTCCACCACCTCCACACACACACAGACATACCCTCAACCACATGACCCCCCCCTCTTCCTCCTCTCCTTCCACCACCACCACCACTCCAACACCACATACAGACATACCCCCAACCACATCAAACCCTGCCTCCTCCACCTCTTCCACCACCACCACCACACATACATACCCCAACCACATGAATTTCCCCCTTCCTCTCTCTCCTCTTCCACCTCCTCCACCATCATCATCACACATACATACATACCCCCAACCACATGAATTTCCCCCTTTCTCTTCCTCCACCTCCACCTCCACCTCCACCTCCACCACCTCCCCGCTTAGCCATTCAGCCTGGCCGCCGAGTGATGGTTTTATAGCCTGCGTTGATGAGGTCCCCGACGAATAATTACATTACTCATTCATTTATACAACAATGAGGACTAACCACCCGCCACCACGACCACCGACACGACCACGACGACGACCACCGCGACTACTTGTGCTACTACTACTACTACTACTACTACTACTACTATCTTGATTTCCATATACTTTTTTTCTAAGTTTTTTTTCTTCTCTATCTTATTATAACTACTTCTACTACTACTACTACTACTACTACTACTACTACTACTACTACTACTTATTTTTTCGATGGGGAGATAATTGGGGAGGGGAGAGAGGTCCTGTGTTGGTGGGGAGAGAAGAAATGGGGAGGAAAGAGAGGAGGGGAGATAAAAAAGGAAGAAGAAGGGGAGGAAAGAGAGAGAAAAAGAGGAAAGAAAAAAAAGGGAAAAAGAGTGTGTGTGTTTTTATTACAGAGAGAGAGAGAGAGAGAGAGATTGATGAACGATTAATTCCAAATGGACGAAAATGAATATGGAGATTGAGTTAGATAAATATTAAAGAGAGAGAGAGAGAGACGGTTATTCTCCTCCTCATCATCATAATTTTTACTCTCCCTTCTTCCTTTCCATCCTTCTATCATCTCCCTTTCTCTCCCTTTTCTTTAAACCAACTCTTTACATCTTTCTCCCTCACCTATTCTCCCTTCTCCTTTCTCCTTTCTTCCTCTCTCCCTGTCTTCTCAATCTCTCCCTTTTCTCTCCCTCCCTCTCCCTTTTCTTCTCCCTTTTTTTGCTATACACCCTTTCGTTTCTCTCGTCCTTTATCCTTTCCTCTCTTTTCCTCCCTCCTTCCCTTCTTTTTTTGCTCCTTTCCTCTTCCCTCTCTGTATCCATTCTTCCTCCCTTCCCTTCCTTCCTCCCGTCACCCCCCTTCCTCCCATTCCTCCCCCTTCCCTCTTCTTCCCCTCTTTCCTTCCCCTTCCCTCATCTCTTATCACCTTCTCCTCCTCTTCCTTCCCTCCCCTCCTCCCTCTCCCCTCCTCACTCTTCCCTCTTCCCTCTTTCCCTTCCCCTACAAACCTTCCATCCCTCTCCTCCCTCCCCTCCTTCCTTCCCCAAACAAACTCTCCATCCTCTCCCCTTCCTCCTCCCATCCCCCTTTCCCCTCCTCCTCTAGTCCCTTCCCTTCGCCTACACAAGCCGTCCCATCCGTCTCCCCCCCAACACAAGCTTTCCCTCCCCCCCTCCTCCCCCCTCCTCATCCTTCCCTCTCCTCCCCCCTTCCCAACACAAGCTTTCCCATCCTTCCCCCTTTCCCCTCCTATATTCCCTTCCCTTCCCCCACACAAGCCTTCCCATCCCTCTCCCCCTCCAACACAAGCTTTCTCTCCCCCCCTCCTCCCCCCCCACCCCTCCTCCCCTCCCCCCCACAAGCTTATTACACCTTAAAATTACCTGCCCGCCGCCGCTGGTACACACGATGGAATTTTCGCGCGAGCTCGTCCGCGGAGGAAGCTGGGCATTGCGTCACCATGGCAACCTCCCCCGGCGCGCTCCCATTGGCCGACGGGTTACGGGGCTCACCGCTGATTGGCTGACTGGTCTTAGCTCGCTCCTGCTTTGTAAACACGAGAGAGAGGGGAGGAAATGTGTGTGTGTGTGAAGAGAGAGAGAGAGAGAGAGAGAGAGAGAGAGAGAGTGGTCTTGCATTGTTTATGAGTGAGTGCTGGAAGAGGAGGAGGAGGAGGGGGAGGGGGAAGAGAAGGAAGAAAAGTAGTGAAAAGAAGTGAAGGAAAAGAAAGAAAAGTTGGAGAGAGAGAAACGAAAAAGGAAAGGGAAGGGTAAAAGGGGGAAAGGGAGAAGAAGGGGAGGGAGGAAGAGGGGACAGATGAAGGGAGGAGGGAAAGGGTAACAAATTAAAGGGGGGAAGCGTAGGTAAGGAAGGGAGGGATATGGGTGGGAGAGGATAGGTAAGGAGCGTGATGGGGGGAGGGTAAGGTATTCAAGGGGGAGTAAGGATGGGTGGGAGAGGAGAGGTAAGAGGGGTTAGGGGGTAGGGGGAGAGGTTAAGGGAGCTTGGATATAGGTAAGGGAGAAGAAAGGAGGGGGAGAAATGGGAGGGGTGGGAGGGACAGGTGAGGGGGAAGAACGAGGAATAGGAGGAGAGGTAAAGGGGGGGGTTAGGGGGTGTGGGGGGGCTGGTTAAGGGGGGAGAGGTGATAGGGGGAGGGGGGATGGGGGGTGGTAGGGACAGGTGAGGGGAAAGTGGGGGAAATGGAGGAAGGGAGAGAATGGAGGGGAAGAACGAGGGATAGGAGGAGAGGTAAAGGGGGTGGAAAGGGGGTGTGGGGGGGCTGGTTAAGAGGGGTGGGGGGTGGGGGGAGGGGGTAGTCAGGTAATGAGTGATCGGCCCAGGTAGATCAAGTCACATACCTGTTTTTACGGCCGACCACCTGACCGAGACTGGACCAGCGGGAGACTCTTTGAAGACTCTCTCTCTCTCTCTCTCTCTCTCTCTCTCTCTCTCTCTCTCTCTCTCTCTCTCTCTCTCTCTCTCTCTCTCTCTCTCTCGTGGATACCTTGTTTTTGTTATTTTCTTAATTTTTTCCTATTTTTCTGATTTTTTTTACATTTTCAATTATTTTTCTCTATTTTCTCTTCCTCTTCTTTCGTACTTTCCTTCTCCTCCTCTTTATCTTATTATCTCTCTATCTCTCTTTTTCCTTCTCTTTCTCTTCCTCTGTTTCCTCTCCTTTAGCTGTCTCTCTCTCTTTTTCCCTCCCTTTCTCTTCCTTTCTTTCTTTTTCTCTCCCCTCTTTCTTTTTCTCCCCTCTCTCTCTCACTTCCCCTTTTTTATCTCCCCTCTTTCTCTCCCTTTCTCTCTCCTCTCTCTTCCTCTCCCCTCTTTTCCTCCCTTCTCCTCTCCTCTCTCCTCTCTCTTCCCTTCTCTCCCTCTCCCCTCTTCCTCTCCCTCTACTCTCTTCCTCTCCCCTCTTTCCCTCCCTTCTCCTCTCCTCTCTCCTCTCTCTTCCCTTCTCAAACCCTCCTCTCTTCCTCTCCCCTCTTTTCCTCCCTTCTCCTCTCCTCTCTCCTCTCTCTTCCCTTCTCTCCCTCTCCCCTCTTCCTCTCCCTCTACTCTCTTCCTCTCCCCTCTTTCCCTCCCTTCTCCTCTCCTCTCTCCTCTCTCCTCTCTCTTCCCTTCTCAACCCCTCCTCTCTTCCTCTTCCTCTCCCCTCTTTCCCTCCCTTCTCCCTCCCTCCCTCCCTCCCTTCCCTGCCTCCCTCCCTGCCAGCAAAGTTCCCACAGGTAATTTTCTCTGCCTTAGAACTCAATTTGGCGTTCCCTTTAATAAGTAATTCAGGTAAACTAAGGTAGGGAGGCTCTCTCTCTCTCTCTCTCTCTCTCTCTCTCTCTCTCTCTCTCTCTCTCTCTCTCTCTCTCTCTCTCTCTCTCTCTCTCTCTCTCTCTCTCTCTCGACCATGGATAAACTTTTAACTCAGCTAATTCGGGAATAGCAAATAAGAGAGAGAGAGAAGAAAAAAGGATTCAATTTTCCTTTCTCTCTCTCTCTCTCTCTCTCTCTCTCTCTCTCTCTCTCTCTCTCTCTCTCTCACTCTCTCTCTCTATCTCTCTTTCCCTTCCCTATTTTTCCTTCGCGTTTTCATTTTCCTTTTCCTCCCTTCTTTAATTTCTTCTCTTACCTTAATCTCTCCTTACCTTAATCTCTCCTTTACCTTAATGTCTCCCTTTTACCTTACTTGTTTCCCTTTCCTTTATATCCCTTACCCTAATTTCCTCATTTTTCCTTAATTTTCCATTCCTTTTTTTATTTCCCTTACCTTAACATATCCAGGTATGCAACTCTTAATTACCTTACCTTACTTACCTTGTCCTTACCTTCCTCTTACCTTACTTACCTTCCTCTTACCTTACCTTACCTTACCTTACCTTACTTTACCTTACCTCTTGACTAACTGACTGAATGAATGAATGAATGAATGACCAACTGACTGACTAAATAAATAATCAAATAACTGACAAATTAACTGACTAACTGACTGACTGACTGACTGAATGAATGACTAACTGACTGACTAAATAAATAATCAAATAACTAACAAATTAACTGACTAACTGACTGACTGAATGAATGAATGAATGACCAACTGACTGACTAAATAAATAATCAAATAACTGAGAAATTAACTGACTAACTGACTGACTGACTCCGCGGGTAATTGGTCCTCCGCTCACCTGGCGAAACACTTAATCAGACACGTGGCACAGGTGTGAACGCGTGGCGCTGCACGTGTACGGGGGGGGGGGGGGTGAAGGGAAGGGCGGGTAAATGGTTAATTAAAAAAAAGAGGGGGGGGGGGCTGGTGGGGTGCTTAAAACTGTATGGGGGAAGGGGGGAATGGGGTGGGGGGAGGGGTAGTGTGTGTGTGTGTGTGTGTGTGTGTGTGTGTGTGTGTGTGTGTGTGTGTGTGTGTTTTCTTTTTTCCTCTCTTTCTCCTTTTATGATTAGGTTAGGAGGGAAGGAAGAAGCGAAGGAAAGGAAGGAAGGAAGGAAGAATGGAACGAAGGAAGGAGGGAAGGAAGGGAGAATTAAGGAAACGACAGGAAGGGAGGAAGGAAGGAAGGAAGAAAGGAAGAATGGAACGAAGGAAGAAAGGAAGGGAGAATTATAGAAACGACAGGAAGGAAGGGAGGAAGGAAGGAAGGAAGGAAAGAAGGAACAGAGGAAGGCAACATTGAAAGAAGGAAGGATAGGAAAGAAAGAAAGGAAGGAAGAATAGAAGGAAAACAGGAAAGATAATTACAAAGAAAGAAAGAAAGGAAGGGAAGGAAAGGAAAGAAATTAATTAAAAGATGAAAATAGAAAATAGAGAAAGAAAATGAAAAGATTAAAAAGAGGAAAAGCGAATTATTTTATTAGCGTGAAAAAGCTTTTATGTTTGTGCTGAAAAATTGTGAAAACTGATGAAGATTTGGCGTGACGAGGAGGAGGAGGAGGAGGGAAGAGGAGGAGGCAAATCATGAGCAGGAGGAAGAGAAGAGGAGGAGGAAAATAAGAAGAAAAAAAGAAGGAAGAAGGAAGAGGAGGAGGTAGAGGAAGAAGAAAGAGGAGCAAGAGGAGGAGGAAGAAGAAGGAAGAGGAGGAGGCAAATCATGAGCAGGAGGAAGAGAAGAGGAGGAGGAAAATAAGAAGAAAAAAAGAAGGAAGAAGGAAGAGGAGGAGGTAGAGGAAGAAGAAAGAGGAGCAAGAGGAGGAGGAGGAGGAGGAGGAGGAGGAGGAGAGAAAGAGAAGGAGAGAAGATGAAGAAAGAAAGAGGAGGAAAAGAAATAAAATAAACAGGAAAAAAAAGAGAAAGGAGAGAAAGAAAGAAAGGAAAAAAAAATATATGTATGTATGTATGTATGTGTGTGTGTGTGTGTGTGTGCGTGTAAGGTTCCCATCAGTGTTACCAACGCACGCACACATTCACACCTGCACGGGAATTGGCAACACTGCGTGGCCAGAATTTCCATAAAAAGGGAAACGGTAAAGAAAGAGAGAGAGAGAGAGAGAGAGAGAGGGAGCGAGTGAGGGGAGGGCTTAAAAAAGGTACTCAAAAGAAGGGAAAAATAGAGAGAGTGAGAGAGAGAGGGGGGGAAGATGAATAGAAATCTCTCTCTCTCTCTCTCTCTCTCTCTCTCTCTCTCTCTCTCTCTCTCTCTCTCTCTCTCTCTCTCTCTCTCTCTCTCTCTCTCTCTCTCCTTTCCATCAACACCTTTGAATACAGCCAGATTAGAGAGAGAGAGAGAGAGAGAGTTCCCTTCATCCATAAAACATTTTTCCCATAATCCTTGAAAGAGAGAGAAAAAAAGAAAGAAAGAGAGAGAGAAAAAATCGAGAATATGGAAATTGGAGAGAAAAATGTGATATGGAGGGACTTTTTTACCTCATTTTCTCACACCTGGAGAGAAAAGAGAGAGAGGGAGAGGGAGGGAGAGAGAGAGAGAGGGAGGGAGTGAGGGTGGGAGAGAGAGAGGGGGAGACCAGCTTTTCCGCGGAACAGGTAAAGCATAGAGAGAGAGAGAGAGAGAGAGAGAGAGAGAGGTGGAGAAAAGGAGGGAGGGATGGAGGTATATTGTGTAAGGTGTGAGACCAATGGAGGTATTTTTTCTCTCCCTCTTCTTCCGTGAGAGAAAAAAAGTGAGAGAGAGAGAGAGAGAGAGAGAGAGATTTGTAATATTGTGTGAAAATTTTCTTCTTCCTCTTATTATTATTATTATTATTATTATTATTATTATTATTATTATTATTATTATTATTATTATTATTATTATTATTATTATTATTATTACTAAACATAAATTACGTTCTAGTTAAATTGACGAAAGAGAGAGAGAGAGAGAGAGAGAGAGAGAGAGAGAGAGAGAGAGAGAGAGAGAGAGACAGACGTAGATGGAGAGATTAAACCGTCTCTTACCTCACCCGAGAGAGAGAGAGAGAAAGGTGCGTGTGTTCATAGATTTAGCGTGTGTGTGTGTGTATGTGTGTGTGTGTGTGTGTGTGTGTGTGTGTGTGTGTGTGTGTGTGTGTGTGTCTTTCTTCTTCTTCTTTCTCTTCTTACCTCCATATCTCTTCCTCCTCCTCCTCCTCCTCCTCTTCCTTTTTTTTCCTCCTTCTCTTCTTCCTCTTTCTTTCTTTCTCTTCTTCATTATTTTTTCTCTAATCTTTCCTCCTTCCTTCCTCTCTCTTCCTTCTTCTTCTTCTTTCTCTTCTTTCTCCTTCCTTCCTTCCTTTCCTTCCTTCCTTCCTTCCTTCCTTTCCTCCCCTTCCTTTCCTCTTCCTTCCTTCCTTCCTTCCTTCCTTTCACTCCCCTTCCCTTCCCTTCCCTTCCCTTCCTTCCTTCCTTCCCTTCCTTCCTCCTTCCCTTCCTTCCTTCCTTCCTTCCTTCCTTCCTTCCCTTCCTTCCTTTCCTTCCCTTCCTTCC
>NC_066550.1:15176564-15181564 GCF_024679095.1 Eriocheir sinensis | reverse complement strand
GAAGAAGAAGAAGAAGAAGAAGAAGAGAGAAAGGAGAAGAGAAAGGAGAAAAAGAGAAACAAAAATGAGAGAGAGAGAGAGAGAGAGAGAGAGAGGAAGGTATTTCTCTAACTTAATGGAAATGTAACTTAGAGGTGAATGGAGGCAGTTTAAGGGAGGAGGAGGAGGAAGAGGAGGAGGAGGAGGAGGAGGAGGAGGAGATAACATTAGCGAAACGGAGGAAGGAAGGAAGAAAAATTATGATATCTTTACTCTTCCTTTCCTCCTTTTCTCTCCTCCTCCTCCTCCTCCTCCTCCTCCTCTTCCTCCTCCTCCTTCCTTTTCCTCTATACCTCTCTTTCTTTTCTCCTCATACGGCTCCCCTTCTCCTTTTCTTCCTTCTCCTCCTCCTCCTCCTCCTCCTCCTCCTCTTCCTCTTCCTACATCAAGCAGTCACAACCTCTCCTTGCAACACTCTATCATGCCTTTCCTCCCCCCCCCCCCCTCTCTCTCTCTCTCTCTCTCTCTCTCTCTCTCTCTCTCTCTCTCTCTCTCTCTCTCTCTCTCTCTCTCTCTGATTGGCTGGTTGGCGGAGGCGCGGACCAATGAGAGAAGACATTTATCATGTGTGTGTGTGAGAGAGAGAGAGAGAAGAGAGAGAGGGAGAGTGTTTGTGTGTGTTTATGCGTTGTTACTGTTATGCTCTCTCTCTCTCTCTCTCTCTCTCTCTCTCTCTCTCTCTCTCTCTCTCTCTCTCTCTCTCTCTCTCTCTCTCTTCTACAAGCTTTCTTTATTACCCTTGACGTCCCGTCTTCCTTCCTCCTTCTCCTCCGCCCTCCTCCTCCTCCTCCTCCTCCGCCTCCTCCTTTCTTCCTTCTCTCCATAACCATTAAGACATCGCCCCAACTGTTGCTCTCTCTCTCTCTCTCTCTCTCTCTCTCTCTCTCTCTCTCTCTCTCTCTCTCTCTCTCTCTCTCTCTCTCTCTCTCTCTCTCTCTCTCTCTCTCTCTCTCTCTCTCTCTCTCTCTCTCTCTCCTTCTCTCTCCTCTCCTCCTCCTCCTCCTCCTCCTCCTCCTCCTATTCGTCCTCCTCCTCCCTCCTCCTCTATCCTATCCTGCTCTCTCTCTCTCTCTCTCTCTCTCTCTCTCTCTCTCTCTCTCTCTCTCTCTCTCTCTCTCTCTCTCTCTCTCTCTCTCTCTCTCTCTCTCTCTCTCTCTCTCTCTCAGTTACGGAAGAAATACAGGAAGAGGATGTGAGTGGAGGAAGAAGAGGAGGAGGAGGAGGAGGAGGAGGGCGGAAGAGGGGAGAGTCTCTAGGGAGGAAGAGGAGGAAGAAGAGAAGAAGGAGGAGGAGGAGGAGAAAGAGGGGAGAGTAAGTGAGGAGAAATGCATTGAAGAAGGATGAAGAGGGGAAGAAGGAGGAGGAGGAGGAGGAGGAGAGGAAGGGAAGGAAGGAAGGGGAGGTAAGGGGAAGAATATATGGAAGAGAAAGGAAAGAGGAAATAAAGAAGAGAAAAGAAGAAGGAAAATAAGAGGAAGCGGAGAGAAAAGGAAAAAGAGGAAGAAAAAACAGGAAATGAGAAAGAGGAAATTGAAAAGAGGGAAAACAAGAGGTAGGAAAGAAGAGGAAGGAGGAAAACGGATAAAGAGGAAAAAGAGGAGAAAACAAAAACATGCAGACGAAGAGAAGGAAAAAGAATGAGGAAAAGAATGGGAAGAAAGGAGGAAAATGAGCATGAAAAGAGGAAAATGAGGGGAAATTTAAGAAGAGGGGGAAAATCAGAAAAGGAAATGGAAAATGAAGGGAAAATGAGAGGAAAAGAAGGGAAAGTGAAGGGAAAATGGGAGGAAAGAGGGGTAAGGAAGGGGAAAAGAAGGGAAAAAGAAGGGAAAGGAAAGGAAAAGGAGAGGTAAACTAAGGAGGAAAATGATGGGAAAATAAAAGGAAAATGAGGGGAAAATTAAGGAAAAAAGGAAAATGAGGGGAGATGAAGGGAAACGAATGAAATGAGGGGAAAAAGGGAAAATTAAGGAAAAAGAAGGGAAACGAAGGAAAAGGAGGGGAAAATGTAGGGAAAATGAGGGGAAAAAAGGTGAAAATGAAAGGCCGGTATTAATGAGGGAAACATCCTTGTTAGACCGCGGCTGTGCAGGTCACGACCCCTCGCCACAGCTTCCGGCGGGGGGGGGGGGGGGGAAGAGGGGAGGAAGGAAGGAAGAGGGGAGGAGGAGGTAGGAAGGAAGAGGAAGGAAGGCAGAAAAAGATCCCTTGAAAATTAATGAAAGAAGGGAAGAAGAAGAAGAAGAAGAAGAAGAAGAAGAAGAAGAAGAAGAACTGTAGTGAGGGGAAATAGAGAGGAAAGAAGAGGAAGAGGAAGGAAGAAAAGTATAGCTAGAAGATTACTGAAGAAGAAGGAAAAGGAGGAGGAGGAGGAGGAGGTGAGGGGAAAAGAGGGGAGGAAAGTGAGGGGAAGAGGAAGAGGAGAGATGAAGAGAGGAAGAAAAAAAGAAAGAGGAAGAAATGGTTGGCAGTTAAGGGAAGGAAGAGAGGAAGGGGAAGTGAGAGGAAGAAGAAGAAGAGAGGAAGAAAGAGGAGGAGAGGGAGGAAAGAAAAAGATAGCTTACAAATTAATGGAGGAAATTAAAGAGGAGGAAGAGAATGAAAGAGGAGAGAGAAAGGAAAAGAAGGAGGAAAAAAGGAAGAAGAAGAAGAAGAAGAAGAAGAAGAAAGCGATAAACAAAAATTACATCAGGAAATTGAATTAACAGAGAGAGAGAGATAGAGAGAGAGGTGGTCTGGCGCGGTAAAGATGTAATTAGGAAGATAATTAATGAAACTAAATTGTGTGTGTGTGTGTGAGAGAGAGAGAGAGAGAGAGAGATAAATTCAGGCCTAGTTATTCTTTATCTCTCTCTCTCTCTCTCTCTCTCTCTCTCTCTCTCTCTCTCTCTCTCTCTCTCTCTCTCTCTCTCTCTCTCTCTCTCTCTCTCTCTCTCTCTCTCTCTCTCTCTCTCTCTCAGTATCCTGTTTAGTTTTTTTTCCGATTTAGAGAGAGAGAGAGAGAGAGAGAGAGAGAGAGCGTGCCAATGGTTAGTGCCAAGAGTGGAGGGAAGGGAGGAAAGGAAGGGAAATGGAGGGAAACTGCTCTCTTTTTTCCTCTCTCTCTCTCTCTCTCTCTCTCTCTCTCTCTCTCTCTCTCTCTCTCTCTCTCTCTCTCTCTCTCTTTCTCTCTCTCTTCTTCTTCTTCTTCTTCTTCTTCTCCTCCTTCTTCTTCTATTGCTTCCTTCCTCCTCCTCCTTCTCCTCTTCCTACTTTTATCTCCTCTTCCTCCTCCTCTTCCCTTACATTCATCTTTCCTCTTACCTTTCCTCTTCCTCCTCCTCCTCTTCTTCCCCTTCTCTCTTTCTCTCCCTTAATTATACATATCATCTTCCCTCCTCCCTCTTCCTTCTCCTCCTCCTCTTTCTCTCTCCTCTCTCCTCTCTCTTACATTCATATTTCATTCTTCCTCTTCTTCCTCCTCCTCCTCCTCTCTCTCCCTTACCTTAACATATCCTTTACCCTTCCTCCTCCTCCTCTTCCTCCTCCTCCTCCTCCTCCTCCCCCCCCCCCTTCACCCCTGACCCCTCCTCACCCCTGCCACGAGCCGTCTGTCCCCTCTCGACCCCTGTCATGAAAAATGGTTAAGCCTTCCCTTTTTTCCCCTTTTTTTCCCTTTTTTCCCCCTTTTTTCCCCTTTTTTCCCCTTTTTCTTTCCCTTTTTTGTCCCGTTTTCCCCTCTTCTTTTTCCCTGTTTCTCCTCTTGTTTTTCCCCTCTTCCCTTTTCCCCCCTCTTTTTTCCCTCCTTTTCCCTCTATTTTCCCTATTTTCCCCATTTTCCCCTCTTTTTCCATCTTTTCCCTCCCCCCTCTTCCCCTCCTTTTACCTCCTTTTCTCCCTCTTTTTCCCCTCTTTTTCTCATTTTCCCCTCTTGTTTTCCTGTTTTCCTTTTTTTTCTTTTTCTTTCCTTTTTCTCCCATTTTCCCCTCGAATTTTCCTTTCCCTTTTTTCTTCCTCTTTTCTTCCCCTCTTTTCTTACTCCCAGTCTCTTTTCCTTCCTCTTTTTTCTTTTTTTTCATATTTTCTTTTCATTTTCATTTTCATTCTTATATTTTCCCTTTTTTTCATTTTCTTTCCTTCCCCTCTTTTCCTTCCCCTCTTTTCCTTCCTCTCTTTTCCTTTCCTTTCCTTTCTTTTTTTTCCTTCTCTTTTTCTCTTTTTTCCTACTCTCTATTACTATCTTCAATCTCTCTCTCTCTCTCTCTCTCTCTCTCTCTCTCTCTCTCTCTCTCTCTCTCTCTCTCTCTCTCTCTCTCTCTCTCTCTCTCTCTCTCTCTCTCTCCCCCCCCCCCTCGTATTTTTTATATAATATCACAAACAAAAGAGAGAAAGAAAATTAGCTGTCATCACTTTCTCTCCCCTCTCCCCTCCTCCTCCTCCTCCTCCTCCTCCTCCTCTCCCCTCACTTATCAAACAATATTCTCCCTCCTCCTCCTCTCCCCCCCCTCTCCTCTCCCCTCTCCCCCCTGCGGTGCATATCAAAGGGTTGGGGAGTTTTAGGGAGGTTAACAAGCGATTAAGGGGAGAGGGGAGATGAGGGGGGGAGTAGGAGGAGGAGAGGGAGAGAGAAGGGGGGGGAGAGGGGAGGTTAAAGGGGTGTGTAATTGATGGTAATGGAGGTATCTGGAAGGGGAGGAAAAAATGGAGAGAAAAAAGGGAGATTAAAAAAAGGGGCGAGATTAATGTTTTTTGTTGTTGTTTGTTTTAAATGCGATTGTGTGTCATTCTCTCTCTCTCTCTCTCTCTCTCTCTCTCTCTCTCTCTCTCTCTCTCTCTCTCTCTCTCTCTCTCTCTCTCTCTCTCAAGATGGCGGACACAGCTTTGGTATGTAAATTTGATAGTTCAACCTCCTCCTCCTCCTCCTCCTCCTCCTCCTCCTCCTCCTCCTCTTCCTCTCGCTCGTCCTCTCCCCTCTCTCTCTC
>NC_066550.1:15169064-15171564 GCF_024679095.1 Eriocheir sinensis | reverse complement strand
GGAGGAGGAGGAGAAAAGAGAATAATGAGAAGAAAACGAAAAAGAAGAAGAAGAAGAAGAAGAAGAAGAAGAAGAAGAAGAAGAAGAAAAGAAAGAAGAGGAGGAGGAAGAAGAAGAAGAAGAAGAAGAAGAAGAAGGAGAAAAAGAAACAAGAAAAATAAGATTAAGAATAAGAAGGAAAATAAAAAAGGAGGAAGAAGAGGAAGAAGAGGAGGAGGAGGAGGAGGAGGAGAACACTTTCTTCCAGACGTGGAGATGACACAAGAATGCCAGGCGTTGTCTCCCCTCATCTCCTCCTCCTCCTCCTCCTCCTCTTCCTTCTCCTCCTCCTCCTCCTTCCCATCTCCCCTCTAACCCCTCTTCCCTTTCTTCCCTTTTCATGTCCCTTCCCTTTCCTCCTCCTCCTCCTCCTCCTCCTCCTCCTCTCCATATGCTCAGGAAACAAGCATTACATCCGCCATTTTTTAAAGAGGAGGAGGAGGAGGAGGAGGAGGAAGAGGAAGAGGATTAAGACGAAGAAAATGGAAAAAATGACGAGGAAGAAGACGAAGAGCAGGAGGAGAAGGAGGAGGAGGAGGAGGAGGAGGAGGAGGAGGAGGAGGAGGAGGAGGATTCAGCCCTTCTCCTCCAGACTGGGGAAACTAACTGGATTGGAAGAAAGAGGAGGAGGAGGAGGAGGAGGAGGAGGAGGAGGAGGAGGAGGAATGATTTATGACGGAGCCGTGTGAGAGAGGCGGCTGGACACACAGATACCCGCTCCTCCTCCTCCTCCTCCTCCTCCTCCTCCTCCTCCTCCTCTTCCTAGGCGTGATGGTGCCAGACGTGTTTGTGTGTGTGTGTGTTTGTGTGTAAGGAAGAAGAAAGAGGAATAGGCAAGGAAGAGGAGGAGGAGGAGGAGGAGGAGGGAAGAAAAAGAAAGAGAAATGCGAAGGAGGAATAGAAATAAAAAAAGAAAAGAAAAGGGAGGAAGAGGAAACAGAGAGGGGAAGAAAAAGGAAGAAGAAAGGAGGAAAAAGGAGAGAAAGGAGAAGAAAAAGAAGAAAGAAAAAAAGAGGGGAGAGAAAGAGGGAAGAAGAGGAGAGAGAAAATCCAAGAAGAAGAAGAGGAGGTAGGAAATAGGGAGAGAAAGAAAGGGTTTTGAGGGAAGAGGGGAGAGAGAGAGAGAGGGGAGAAGAGGGGAGAGAAGGGAGGAGGTGGGGAGAGGGGAGCTAATGGGATTATTATGAACGCTAACAAATAAGGGAGTGTTGCTTTTTAGGGGAGAAGAGGAAGAAGGGGAGAGAAAGTAGAGAAAGAGGGAGGAAGGGAAGGAAAGGAAGGAAAAAAGAGGGAGAATGGGGAGAAAAAATGTAAAGAAGGGGAGGAAATGGAGGAAAAAAGAGGGGAGAGGGGAGGAAAGTGGGGAGAGAAGGTAGAGAAAGAGGGAGGAAGGGGAGGAAAGAAAGGCAAAAAGAGGTAGAATGGGAGGAAAGAATGGAGAGCAGAGGGGAGAGGGGAGGAAAGTGGGGAGATAAAGAAGGGAGAGAGGGGAAGAAAGGAGAGGAAAAAGAGGGAGAATGGGAGGAAAGAATGGAAAAAGAAGAGGGGAGGAAACGGAGGAAAAAAGAGGGGAGAGAAAAAACGTAAATGAGGGGAGTGGGGAGATAAAGAGGGGAGGAAAAGGAAGAAGAGAGAGGAAAAGAATGAAGACAGGAGAGGAAAAAGAGGAAATAAAGAGAGGAGGAAAGGAGAGGGAAGAGGAGGAAGAGGAGGAGGAGGAGGGGGAGGAAGAGAGAAGAGGAGGAGGAAAAGAAGGAGGAGAGGAAGAAGATACGAGGAGTTACTTTGTTTTCTCCTCCTCCTCCTCAAATGAAAAAATGCTGTTTTCTCACGTTATTTATCTTTCACTAAGCTTGAAAACCTCATTTCTCCTCCTCTCTCCTCTCTTCTCTCCTCTCTTCTCTCTCCTCTCCTCTCCTCTCTTCTCTCTCCTCTCTCCTCTCCTCTCTTCTCTCTCTCTCTCTCTCTCTCTCTCTCTCTCTCTCTCTCTCTCTCTCTCTCTCTCTCTCTCTCTCTCTCTCTCATTCATAGCCTCCTCCCATCCATCACGCCTTCCTCCTCCTCCTCCTCCTCCTCCTCCTCCTCCTCCTCCTCCTCCTCCACCATTCCTCCTTCTCCACATATCCATCACCTAATATTCTTCCAGCAACTCCTCCTCCTCTTCCTCTTCTTCTTCTTCTTCCTCCTCCTCCTCCTCCTCCTCCTCCTCCTCCTCCTCCTTCTACTTCAAGTCTTCAGAAGGGGAGAGAAAAAGGGGGAGGGGGAGGAAAAGAGACAAACCAATAATTAGAAAAGGTGGGGGTGAGAGAAAAGGAGGAGGAGGAGGAAGGAAGGAAGGAGGAGACAGCCCCTTTAGAGAGAGAGAGAGAGAGAGAGAAGGTGCCAGCTCTCACCACGCCGACAGAGAGAGAGAGAGAGAGGGGGGGGGGGATAAAACACAACACATACACGGACACATCTC
>NC_066550.1:15156564-15159064 GCF_024679095.1 Eriocheir sinensis | reverse complement strand
TTAGAAGAAGGGCGCGGGAACGGCATGACGATGAGGGGGAGGGAGGGGGAGAAGGGAGGGGATCAGAAGGAAGGGGTAGAATGGGGAAGGAATAAAGTTGGAGAGAGGGAGAGAAGGAGGATGACGATAGAGGGAGAAGAGTAGGAGAGAAAGAAGGGAGAGAAGGGAGGGAGGAAGAAAAGGAAGGGAGGGGGAGGACGAGAGAGGGAGGGGGAAGGGGTAGAATGGGGAAGGAATAAAGTTGGAGAGAGGGAGAGAAGGAGGATGACGATAGAGGGAGAAGAGTAGGAGAGAGAAAGAAGGGAGAGAAGGGAGGAGAAGAGAAGGAGAGAGGAGAGAGAGAGAGAGAGAAGGAAGAGGTAGAAAGGAAGGAAAAAAAAAGGAGAGGGAGAGAGAGAGAAGGAGGGTAACGAAAAAGGGAGAAGAGGAAGAGAGAAAGGGAGTGAAGGGAGGAGAGAGAGAAGGAAGAAGGGATAGAAAGGGGAGGAAAAAAAGGAGGAGGAGAGAGGGAGAGACAAGGAAGGGAGAGAAAAGAGAGAGAGGGGGAAGGGAAGGGAGGATGATAGGAGAGGAGGAGGAAAGAGAAAGAGGGAGAAAGAGTGATAGTCAGGATAGCAGTAGTAGTAGTAGTAGTAGTAATAGTAGTAGTAGTAGTAGTAGTAGTTAGGTTAAGTTAGGTTAGGTCAGGCTAGGTTAGGTTAGCAGTATTGGTAGAAGTAGTAGTAGTAGTAGTTAGGTTATAGGAATAGTTAGGGAGGGTCAAAATAGTCGTATGGATAGTTTAGTCAATATCTACTTAGCATCCTGTCAATAGTTAATCTCAGAGGGGTCATTCAGCATCTTTGAACCGCATCCGACCTTGCCAGCATCCCTCCATCTCTCACCTCAATCTCATCTCAATCTTCTTTATCTATTTCATCTCTCCGTCATATTACCAGCATCTTAGGTCAGGTCAGGTCAGGTCAAGTCAGGTTAGGTTAGTAGTAGTAGTGGTATAGTGATGGTTAGGTTAGGTTAGGGAGGGTCAAAATAGTCGGATAGTTTAGTCAGTATCTATTTTGCATCCTATCAATAGTTCATCTCAGAGGGGTCATTCAGCATCTTAATCTTACCAGCATCCCTTCATCTCTCACCTCAATCTTATCTCAATCTTCTCTATCTATTTCATCTCTCCGTCTCATATTACCAGCATCTTAGGTCAGGTCAGGTCAGGTCAGGTCAGGTTAGGTTAGGTTTGTAGTAGTAATGGTATAGTGATGGTTAGGTTAGGTTAGGGAGGGTCAAAATAGTCGGATAGTTTAGTCAATATCTATTTTGCATCCTGTCAGTAGTTTATCTCCGAGGTCATTCAGCATCTTTGAACGGCATCCCATCTTGCCAGCATCCCTTCACCTCTCGCCTCAATCTCATCTCAATCTTCTTTCTCTATTTCATCTCTCCGTCTCATTAACATCATCTCTCATCTCATCTCCTTACCATCTCTCTTACAGCATCCCAGCATCCCTCATCTCACTACCTTCTCCTCATCTCACTCATCTTACAGCATCTCATCTGCTCTCCATCTCCGTCTCCTCATCATCTCTCCACCTCGTCATCTCAATTTTACCAGCATATTAGCATCTCTCATCTCGCGGTTTTCATCTCTTCAGCGTCTCTCAGTCACAGCATCTTTTACCATCATCTCTTATCTCATCTCCTCTATCTCTCCGTTTCTTCAGCATCTCTCCATTCTTTATTCTTTTGTAACTTTATATGGAGGAGGAGGAGGAGGAGGAGGAGGTCGAAAGACGAGGAAGAGGATAAGTATAACAGGGATGAAGGAGGAGGAGGAGGAGAGGAAGACGAGGAGGACTAAAAAGAGGAGGAGGAAGAAGAATTACGAAGATTACAGAAAGACGAAGACAGATTAAGAAGAAGAGAGAAACAAGAAACACAGAAGAGGAAGAGGAAGAGGAAGAAGAATCAACACACAAACGAAACAGATAAACAAAAATAACACACAAACAAGATCAAGAAAACAAGAAACCAAAACAAAAACAAACACCAGGAAACTCGGAACACTCAAACTCAGAAGAAGAAAAAGAAGAAGGAGACGAGAGAGAGAGAAGGCCCGTGATGTCGGTAGCGGCGGCGGCGGCGGCGGAGGAGGAGGAGGAGGAGGAGGAGGCGCCCTGCATATGCACTCCACAACTCTTTAAAATGATAATCAGCCCAGTGTAATTTGAGGGCGGGGCTGGGCGGCGTCGGGATTGGCTGGCGGCGGGCGGTGGGCGGCGCGCGGCGGGAAGGGGCGGGACCAGGGCGGGCCAGCACCGGGAGACCACCGCGCGGAAGCCAGTTCCCAGCGCGACTGAACCTTGCGTGAACGTGTGTCAGCCTCGCACGCACACGCACACACGCACACGCAGGCCGCAGGAGGTGCCAGCGTGCCCCACACACCCGGCGGAGGCGCTGAAGGGGCGGGGAGTGCCAAGCCGTGTGTGTGTCGCGTCCAGTGCCT
>NC_066550.1:15144064-15151564 GCF_024679095.1 Eriocheir sinensis | reverse complement strand
TTCCTTGTATTTCTTTTCTTTTTTTTTTCTTTTTTTTCTCTTTCGTCTTTTTCTCTTTTGCGTTCACTCTCTTTCTCTTTCTCTCCTCTTTTCCTTCCTTTCCTTTCTTTCCTCTTTTCCATTATCTTCCTTCAATTTTTTTTTCTCCATGCTTATTCTTTCTCTTCCTTCCGTCTTTTCCTTTCTTTTCCTTTTTCTCTCTTCCTTCTTTTCCTTTCTTTTCCTCCGGTTGTTTTCCTTGTTTTTCCTTTCCTCTTCTTTCTTCTCTTTTTCCCTTCCTTCCCTTCTTATTTCTTTCCCTTATTCTTCTTCCTTCGTCTGTTGTTCTCCTTCGCCCTCCTTCCCTCTCCTCTCCCTCTTCTTCCTCAATCTTACCTCTCTCTCTCACTTTCCTATCTTTCTCTTCCTCTTCCAACTATTTGTCCTCCTTCTCCCTCCTTCCCTCTCCTCTTTCTTACCCTTCCTCTCCCTCTTCTTCCTCAATCTTACCTCTCTCTCTCCTATCTTTCTCTTCCTCTTCCAACTCTTTCACACTCGCTTTTCGTCTCCCTTTTCCTCCTCCTCCTCCTCCTCCTCTCCCTTTCTCTCTCCCCCTTACCTGAAGTTACCTGTGGGCGGAAACTTAACCTATCCCAGCGTACATTATATCACCAGGTAAGATGATGACATATTCTTACCTCGAGAGAGCAAGGTAGCAACGCATAATTTACTTGCCTAGTGAGCTTGAGGTTACCTGGTGCTGTGTGTTACCTGTGAGATTGTCAAATAACACCTGGTGCCTTATACCTGTGGGGGAGGGGAGGGAGGGGGAAAGAAGGAGAGAGAGAGAGATGATAGAGAGGAAAGAAGGAAGGGAGAGAGTGGAAGAGGAATCAGAGAGAGAGAGAGAGAGAGAGAGAGAGAGAGAGAGAGAGACTTCAACCTCAAAAAAAAAAATATATATATACGAAGGTGTGTGTGTGCGTGGGTGTGTTTATGGCAAGATACAGGCATGGGAAAAAAACACAATATGATAATCTCCTCCTCCTCCTCTTCTTCTTCCTCCTCCTCCTCCTCCTCCTCCTCCTGAAGGTTTGATGTGTGGCCGGAACTCATGTGTGGTTACAGGTGCACACACACACACACACACACACACACACACACACACACACACACAAGATAGATGGAGAGTTGAATTCGCTACACAGAGAGAGAGAGAGAGAATCATTCACCTGGTCTTTATAATTATTTTGTTGTTGTTGTTGTTTGTAAATTATATGGAGAAGAGGAGGAGGATGTTTTTTTGCTCTTTAAGATGTATGGAAGATAAGGAGGAAGATAAAGAGGAGGAGGAGGAGGAGGAGGAGGAAGGAAAGAATAGGAGGGAAATTGCATGTGTGTGTGTGTGTGTGTGTGTGTGTGTATGTACGTGTGTGTGTGTGTGTGTGTGTGTGTGTGTGTGTGTGGTTTATGATAATCAGTGTTTGTTTGTGTGTGATTGCGTGTGTGTATTTATCAATGTCTGTGTGTGTGTGCGCGTGTGTGTGTGTGTGTGTGTGTGTGTGTGTGTGTGTTTGCGGTTAGCCAATGTCCGATGGTGGAATATATAAGAATTCAAACACACACACACACGCACACACGAACACACAGTCACCCTCCATTTATTTAACTGTTATTGGAGGAGGAGGAGGAGGAGGAGGAAAAATCTTGTTTGTTTTCATTATTTTCTTCGACCGCAAATTGTGTCTTTTCCTTCACTTAGAAAAAGAGGAGGAGGAGGAGGAAGAAGAAGAGGAGGAGGAGGAGGAGGAGGAGAACAAAAGAGAAGGAAATAAAAAGAAAGAAAATAAAAATAATAACTTTGAAAAGACGTGAAAATATAAATGAGAAAAAGAAGACAATGAAAAGAAGAAGAAAATAAAGAAAAATAAATGAAAGCGAATTAGAGAAAAATGAAAGAAAGAAAAAAACAGGAAAAATAAATAAAAAGCGGATGAAAAGAGAAGAAAAAGATAATGAAGAAAAATAAGAAGAAAAAAATGCGTAAGAGAGAAGGAAATTAAAGAAAAGAAGGAAAAGATAGAAAGAAAATAGCAGGAAATATTAAGAAGGAAGAAAAGGAAGAAAAATATTAAGAAAAGAAAAGAGAAAGAAGAAAAGGAAGAAAATATTAAGAAAATGAAAGTGCGTAAGAGAAAAGAAAATTAAAGAAAGAAAGAATAAAGAAAAGAAAAAAAGAAGAAAACGAAGAAGAAAAAAAGAAGACAACGGAAGGAAATGTCTCAAGTATTTTTTTCTTCCTCTTAATTTTCTTCCCCGCCACAAAAATGTCCTCCAAATTACCCTTTCTCTCTCTCTCTCTCTCTCTCTCTCTCTCTCTCTCTCTCTCTCTCTCTCTCTCTCTCTCTCTCTCTCTCTCTCTCTCTCTCTCTCTCTCTCTCTCTCTCTCTCTCTCTTTCCTTCCCTTCCTTTCCCTTCCTTTCCTTCCTTTCCTTCCCTTCCCTTCCGTTCCCTTCCTTTCCATTCCCTTCCCGTCCCTTCCCTTCCTTTCCCTTCCCTTACCTCTCCTCTTCCTCCTCCTCCTCCTCCTCTTCCCTTCCCTTAACTTAACCTTACCTCTCCTCTCACCTCACCTCCTCCTCCTCCTCTTCACACGCCCTTCCGTATAACCCTTTCCTCCTCCTCCTCCTCCTCCCGGTCGTAAATCCCGCCCAGTAACTTAATATTCTCGCCTTTTTAAAACTCGCCACGCCCTTTTCCCCGCTTCCTCCTCCTCCTCCTCCTCCTCCTCTTCCACTTCACGCCTCCTTCTCCTCCTCCTCCTCCTCCTCTTCCTCGTCTTTATCCGCGCCACGCTTCAGTCACGCTTCCTGTCTTTTCTTTTCTCGTGTGTGTGTGTGTGTGTGTGTGTGTGTGTGTGTGTGTCTAATTCCTTTCTTCCTTCCTTCCTTCACTTTTACTTTTCCTCTTCCTCTTCCATATTTATTTCCTTCTCTTCTTCCTTCGTTTCCTTCATTCCACTCTTCTTCTAAAAACCACTTCCTCATCTACTCCACTTTCCACTTTATTCCCCTTTTCCAGGCGCTAATGTTTCATCCACTCGCTCTCCTCCGCCTCCATGCATACTTAAAACCGACTTCCGCTTAAATTCCACCTCCATTTCACTTCAAGTCCACTTCCCGTATCTACTTTTGCGTCCGGCCTCCGCTCCATCGCTAACCACCTCGACTCATACTCACATTCCACTCTGTTTCCACTTTTTTTCCACTTCCCTTCCCTTCCCTTCCCTTCTTTTCCCTTCCCCTCTCTTACTTTCCCTTCCCTTCTCTTCCCTTCCTTTCCTATCCCTTCCCTTCCCTTCTCTTCCCTTCCCTTCTCTTCCCTTCCCTTCCCTTCCCTTCCCTTCCCTTCCTTCCCCACTTTATTCCCCTTCCTTCCTCCCCTCCCTCCACTTTTTCCTTATCAACCACTTCCAATCCACTCCACATCTCCGCTCTACTCCACTTACTGCTCATTCCACCTCCTCTTCCACCCGCTTCCTCTTCCACCCTTATCATATATATAAGTGTGATAGTGGAGTGGAGTGGATTTTGAGACCAGTGGCGGTAGTGGTGGGTGGCTGTGTGTATGTGTGTGTGTGTGAGACCGATCTTGTGAATTATAAGTACATATGTTTTCTAAGTTGTTTCGGTGTTTTCTACTTCAAATACACCCTTCGTAGTATCGTTTTCGTTCTCTTTCTACGCTCGCTTCGTTATATCCTTCGTTGTGTGTTACGGTATGACCCGCGTGTTTATTTTAGCGAATATGCGTGCGTTCTGTTATAATTTCCCGCCGCTGAATCTGTGGTATATTGCGTGACGGCTGCGGTTTCGTTATCAATGAGCGCGTTCTCTAGTGCAAACATTCTCATTAATAAAACCAGTCCCTTGCTTTTGTTTTTTGTTTTTTCGTTATTTTCAACGTTATCATTTTACGGGCATGACCTTCCCTATAACGTAGAACTGGTGTTGGTTTTCTATAGTCGTGTTCTCTAAGTTCACGGACGCTCGCTAATATCCATCTTGCTTGTCTTCTTTTTATCTCGTTTTCTTCATTGTCTTCCGTTATTTTCTTCGCTATATTTAACCAACATGACTTTTCCTCTAACGTAGTACTGGATGTTGGTTTTCTATAGTCGCGTTCTCTAAGTTCACGGACGCTCGCTAATATCCATCTTGCTTGTCTTCTTTTTATTTCGTTTTCTTCATTGTCTTCCGTCATTTTCTTCGCTATTATTTCACCGACACGACCTTTGTTTTAACGCATTATTCTCGTTCACATACCTTCGCTAATATCAGTCTTGCTTGTCTTCTTTTTATTTCGTTTTCTTCATTGTCTTCCGTCATTTTCTTCGCTATAATTCACCGACATGACCAAATTTGTTTTAGCGTGAATTCCGATGTCTTGTTTTCTGTGGGCGCGTTCTCTAATGCAAACATTTTCATTAATATCAATCTTCGTTTTCCTTGTCATTTTCCGTCATTTTTTCGTTATTTTTCATCTCCTTCATGTAAATCTTTTCCCTGGTATTTTGTGGGGCGCTAATTAATGTCAATCTTCGTTTTCCTTGTCATTTTCCGTCATTTTTTCGTTATTTTCCATCTCGTTCATGTAAATCTTTTCCCTGGTATTTTTGTGGGGCGCTAAATCACCGTCATTTCTTTCGTTATTTTTCGTCTCGTTCATTTAAATCTTCTCCCTGGTATTTTGGGGGGCGCTCAATCACCGTCATTTCCTTCGTTATTTTCCATCTTGTTCATTTAAATCTTCTCTCTGGTATTTTTGGGGGGCGCTCAATACCGGTCATTTCCTTCGTTATTTTCCATCTTGTTCATTTAAATCTTCTCTCTGGTATTTTTTTGGGGCGCTCAGTACCGGTCATTTCTTTCGTTATTTTTCGTCTCGTTCATATAAATCTCCCTGGTATTTTCGGGGGGCGCTCAATACCGTCATCTCCTTCGTTATATGCTTCGTTCTAGATCGGAGCTTTAGCGTAAGTGCGTATAGTGATATTCCGTTGGCTACATCATCGCTTTTTTGGTCCTCTGCATCTTCAAACCTAGTGACAGCGGTGACTTCTCTATGGCCGCGTTCTGAAGCCAACACATTTACGTTGAAACCCACACCGTCGGCCACGGATGCTGCGGAGGTGTGTACCTAACTCTATATATACCAAGTCAAGTCACTCTGCTTCACAACTGCGAGCGGTACGCGCAGGAGGCGGTTTTGGGGCGGAGCAGCGGGATGACGTCACTTGGAGCCAAAAAAAAAATACCCGCCAGTTCAGGGGTGACTAAAGTTGGGGCCGTATGTGCATTCTGGATGTGCATTCTCGCCTTCTTTCCCAGCGCGTTCAGGCAAGCCACTGACGAAAAAATATGTCTTTTTATTGTGCTATTGCGTGAGTGTATATAGACTTAGGTGTGTACTACGCGTGGTTTCTATATCTCCGTGGTCTCTAGTCAGTACATTCACGTATTGAAACCCATCAGCGCCGTTAGATTTACAGATCACCGCGTTTTCGAGTCAATTTCTTAACCCGGTGGCGGCAATATGGTTTCTCTATCGCCGCGGTCTCTAGTCACCCAGAAACCCAGGGAGTGGATATTTTCGGGCTGTGATTTGGGTTAAGGAAGTTTTGCGCGGGTTGTAGGAAGGGGACTGACTGACTGACTGACTGACTGACTGACTGACTGACTGACTGACTGGATTGATGGATGGAATGACAGCTGGTTTAGTGAGGTAGTATTAGGTTAGGTACGGTTTCTATGGTGAATATATTTACGTAGAAACCCCCATCGCCGGCATTCAGGTTTCTACTCCGATGCGTTTTCCAGCGATATATTTAGAAATCCAGCGGCGATAATTAAGTTTCCATTTCACCGCGTTATCTAATACATTCACGTAGATACCCAGAGACACAATGAGGTTTCTATAGTGCAGTGTTTTCTACTATATGTATTTTGAAACCCAACAACAGCGGTAAATAATACTTTTGGGGGGCAGTGTTAAGTTAGATTCGGTTTCTGTATCGCCGCGTTATCTAGTTAGTTAGTTAGTAGTTAGTTAGTGGTAGTTAGTTAATAGTAGTTCTCTAGTCAATATTAGAACCCAACAGCGGCGGTGGTGATTCATGTCTCGGGTTCTTACGCTATGTTGGGTTTCAATACCGCCGCGTTCTCTATCCTATAATTTACATTCAGAAAACCACCAGCGCAAAGAGGTTTCCATTTCACCGCGTTATCAATATATGCATCTAGAAACCGAGAGACGATATTGGATGCTGTAGTGGCTAATTTTAGGTTTGATTCGGTTTCTACATCCCCGCGTTCTCTATCCTATAATTTACATTCAGAAAACCACTAGCGCAAATAGGTTTCCATTTCACCGCGTTATCTAATATATGCATTTAGAAACCCAGCGGCGATAATGGATATTCTGGTGGCTAATATTAAGTTAGATTCGGTTTCTTTATTGTTCTCTAGTCTATATACATTTAGAAACCCACCGATGGCAGTTAATTGGCGTTTTCTAATCAGTACAGCGGCGGTGATGTTGATATTCTGCGGGACTTGTGTTAAATTGATATGGTTTCTATAACTCCGCGTTCTCTAAGCTATATTCATCTTAGAAACCAACCAGCGGCGTTTTCTAATTCAATACAGCGGTGGTGATATTAATATTCTGCGGGACTTGCGTTAAATTGATATGGTTTCTATAATACCGCGTTCTCTAAGCAATATGCATTTAAGAAACCAACCAGCGGCGGAAAGGAAAGAAAAAGAAAAGGGAAGGGAAGATATGGGAAGGCATGGAAAAGGAAGGGAAGAGAGATGATGAGTAGGGGAGGGAAGGGAAGGGAAGGGAAGTGGAGGGAAGGGAAGGGAAAGAAAAAGGGAAGGAAATATATGGAACGGGACAGGAAAGGAAAATATGGAACAGAAGATGGTGTTAGACTGATATGGTTTCTACTCGTATATCTCCGCGCGTTCTCTAAGCAATATACCTGTAAGAAACCAACTAGCGGCGTTTTCTAGTACAGTACAGCGGTGGTGATTTTAATATTCTGTGGGACTTGTGTTAGACTGATATGGTTTCTACTCGTATGTCTCCGCGTTCTCTAAGCAATATACCTGTAAGAAACCAAGCAGCGGCGTTTTCTAGTACAGTACAGCGGTGGTGATTTTAATATTCTCCGGAACTTGTGTGTTAGATTAGGTTAGAGGAGGTTTCTATGTCACCGCGTTCTCTAACCTATATACATCTAAGAAACCAACCGGCGGCGTTTTCTAGTACAGTACAGCGGTGGTGATTTTAATATTCTCCGGGACTTGTATTAGATTAAGTTAGATACGGTTTCAATAGCTTCGCGTTCTCTCTCCTATACCGGACATTCAGAAACCAGGCAGCGCAGTTAGGTTTCTATTTCGTGGCGTTTTCTGTACATTTAGAAATCATCTGTCGGCGGAAATAAATACT
>NC_066550.1:15134064-15141564 GCF_024679095.1 Eriocheir sinensis | reverse complement strand
TCCCTTCCTCCTCCCTAGTGATGAGTGTTCCCTCGTCTGAATATCTTATCAATAATGAGGAAGGGAGGAAAGGGAGAGAAGAAGGAAGGGAAGGGAGGAAGGTAGGGAGGGATTTGTCTACCTGTGATTGATTTGAGGTTAAGGTAAATGATGTTGTTGTTATTGTTATTATTATTATTATTATTATTATTATTATTATTATCATTATCATTATTCTTACATCTTCCTTCTATTCCTTTTTCTTCTTTTTTCTTTTTCCTTCATCTTCTTCTTCCTCTTCTTCTTCCAGTGAGGAGGAGGAGGAAGAGGAGGAGGAGGAGGAGGAATTACTAGCTTTCAAAGGACAAATATAATGCGTTCTCTCTCTCTCTCTCTCTCTCTCTCTCTCTCTCTCTCTCTCTCTCTCTCTCTCTCTCTCTCTCTCTCTCTCTCTCTCTCTCTCTCTCTCTCTCTCTCTCTCTCTCTCTCACTAAAATGCGCAACATCACTTCAATAATGTAAAATCACCCTTCCTCCCTCCTCCTCCTCCTCCTCCTCCTCCTCCTCCTCCTCTTATCGACGGAAGGAAGAGGTTTGTACAGGTGAGGGAGGTAACAATTGTCTCCAGGTGAATTAGTATCATGTGACATGCAAATGGAGGAGGAGGAGGAGGAAGAGGAGGAGGAGGAGGAGGAGGAGGAGGAGGAGGGTGGGCGGGTCTTTGTATGGTTAATGGAGCTGAACAGGTAAAGGTGTGAAATGGCTTACCTGAGAGAGAGAGAGAGAGAGAGAGAAAGGGGATTGAATAAGGAATGGAAGTGAATAGAGAGAGAGATAGAGAGAAAGAGAGGAGGAGGAGGAAAGATAAATAAAGGAAATTAAAAAAAAAAGAATAAAAATGGTTAAAAAAAAGACAGACAGACAAAAAGAAGAAGAGAAAGAGAGAGACAGATAGAGAGAGAAGAAGAAAAGAGAGAAAGAAAGGGAAGGGAAGGAAAAAGAAGGAAAAGAAAAGGAACAGAAAAAAAATGGAAATGAATGAACACACACACACACACACACACACACACACACACACACACACACACACACACACACACACACACACCTGCGCGCGTTGCTGCACTCACCCAACACAATATCCACTTCCTGTTCCCTCAATTTCCACCTTTTCTTTCCTTTTTTTCCCTTTCCTTTGACGCTGAAATGGACATAAACACAAACGATATATCATCTCTCTCTCTCTCTCTCTCTCTCTCTCTCTCTCTCTCTCTCTCTCTCTCTCTCTCTCTCTCTCTCTCTCTCTCTCTCTCTCTCTCTCTCTCTCTTTCCTTCTTTTTCCTATTCAATTTTCCCCTCCGGTAGCTCACTGGTTAAAGCTCTGCGCTGCCAGTACCCAGAGACACACTAAAAGGAGTCCAGCTCACACACACACACACACATACACACACACACACACACACACACACACACACACACACACACACACACACACACACACACACACACACACACACACACACACATACACCCTCCCCTTTCACACACACACATACCCACACACGCACACACACGCACGCACATAAAAAATAAATAACTTCAGTATTATGGAAATGTAAGATGAAGGATAAAAAGGGAGAGAGGGAGAGGGAGAGGGAGGGAGGGAGGGAGAGAAAAGGGGGGACGGGAGAGAGAACGCGTGTGCCCGCCCGTGGTGTGCGTGTGCGCCGGCGCGTGCTGGGAGAGAGAAAGAGAGAGAGAGAGAGGGAGAGGGCACGGGTATCAGTATAAAAAAGAGGAGAGGAGGAGGAGGAGGAGGAGGGATGGAGGTAAAAAAAAAATCAAAACCTACTGACGAGAGAGAGAGAGAGAGAGAGAGATTAAGGAGGGGGAGAAGGAGGAGGAGGAGGAAAAGAAGGTACATAAAGGTAAGTTAATTGATGGGAAGAGGAGGAGGAGGAGGAGGAGGAGGAGGAGAGTATTAAGAGGCAAACTGAATGAATGCAAAAGGAAAATAATTGGAGAGAGAGAGAGAGAGAGAGAGAGAGGTATGGGAAACAGGAGCGAGTAAGGAGAATAATGGAAGGGAGAGAAATGGAGGAATAAGAAGGAGGAGGAGGAGGAGGAGGAGGAGGAGGAGGAAGACCAATGGCGTAATCCTTATTTTTTTAAGAGCACGTGGAGGCTCTTCGGGAGGAGGAGAGGAGGAGGAGGAGGAGGAGGAGGAGGAGGAGGTCGCCGGCCCGTTTTTTCTTCCTCTTTTTTTATGTCGCTAACTCAGTACACAAGAGAGCGAGAAAAAAAAATACAAGAAAATATTAACATAGTTTTTACACACACACACACACACACACACACACACACACACACACACACACACACACACACCGAGGGGAGGAAATGGGAGAGAGAGAGAGAGTGAGGGAGAGGGGAGAGAAAGGGGAGAGAAAGATCAAATTTAATCCCTAATATTATATCATTTATACTCTTGTTAATAGGAGGAGGAGGAAGAGGAGGGGGAGGAGGAGGAGGAGGAGGAGGAGGGATAAAAAGGGTGTGAGGTAATATTAGTTTCTGCATGATATGATTTCTCTCTCTCTCTCTCTCTCTCTCTCTCTCTCTCTCTCTCTCTCTCTCTCTCTCTCTCTCTCTCTCTCTCTCTCTCTCTCTCTCTCTCTCCAATATACCTTTTCCCATGCCGTCCAAAGCTGTGCCAGACTGTCTTAATCTCCTCTTGGTCAGCCCAGCCCGGTACTAGCGCGCTCGAATTTTTTTTATAGTGTCCAGTATGATGCATGACTCCCCTGGCCTATGCTGCCCCCCGGTGCTCCCCCAGGGTGATGGAAGGTCAGGGCAGCGTGAGGGGTGACCTGCACACACTCGCATATGCTGGAAAAATCGAGTTGTTTCAGTGGGACTCGAACTTGGGTACACGGGGACGCTACCCTCTCACGTTAACCACTGGGCAACCTCCTCACTTTCTCATTATTATTATTATTATTATTATTATTATTATTATTATTATTATTATTATTATCATTATTATTATTACTGTTGTTTTTGTTGTTGATGTTGTTCTCACCTGTCCACTTCTTCCACAGGTGACCCGCTGAGGAAGATTGACCGCGAAAGGATAGGATCTCCGTCTACGAGAGGTGAGTCTATCTATCTATCTATCTATCAATCTGCCTATCTATCTATCAATCTGTCTTTTCAACCGTATATATGTGTGTGTCTGTGAGTGTGTGTGTGTGTGTGTGTGTGTGTGTGTGTGTGTGTGTGTGTGTGTGTGTGTGTGTGTGTGTATCTTGCCTATCTCCTACGTACCCATCCTCCTCCTCCTCCTCCTCCTCCTCCTCCTCCTCCCATTTTTTCTTCCTCCGGGGCTCGACGTGTGTTCCGTAGTCTGCCATGTCGATGTCTCGTGTCGCTGCGCCATCATTACGAGGGTAGATTGTGGGGCGCGAGGTGACGTGTGGGTCGAGGATGAGCTGGCATTCTCTCTCTCTCTCTCTCTCTCTCTCTCTCTCTCTCTCTCTCTCTCTCTCTCTCTCTCTCTCTCTCTCTCTCTCTGGGTATTCAAATCTCATTCCTTTAATAATTTCTTTCTTTTTCTTTCTTTTCTCTCTCTCTCTCTCTCTCTCTCTCTCTCTCTCTCTCTCTCTCTCTCTCTCTCTCTCTCTCTCTCTCTCTCTCTCTCTCTCATATATTCAATGTGTGTAAAAACGGAGAGAGTACTGAGAGAGAGAGAGTGAGAGAAGAAGAAGAAGAAAGGATGTCCACTCCCAACACCACGGCAATTATTTATTATTAATCTCTCTCTCTCTCTCTCTCTCTCTCTCTCTCTCTCTCTCTCTCTCTCTCTCTCTCTCTCTCTCTCTCTCTCTCTCTCTCTCTCTCTCTCTCTCTCTCTCTCTCTCTCTCTCTCTCTCTCTCTCTCTCTCTCTCTCTCTGCCCTCTTTCTCTAATTTTCCTTCTTTTTCCTTCCTCCTCCTCCTCCTCCTCCTCCTGCTCTTCCTCCTCCTCCTCCTCCTGAAGAATAAATAATGAGAAATAAAGATAAATAAAGAGAGAGAGATAATTACACACACACACACACACACACACACACACACACACACACACACACACACACATATACATATACATACATACATAGGGAAATACACATAGATTGGTAATGGAAGAGGAGGAGGAGGAGGAGGAGGAGGAGGAAGAGGGATGAGCTCTTTGGGTATTGATTACAGCACCGCAAATGAGAGAAACCTCCTCCTCCTCCTTCTCCTCCTCCTCCTCCTCCTCCTCTCTTTCCCTCATTTCTTGTTTTTCCTCCGTTTCCCTCTCCCTCTCTGTTTCCTCCTCCTCCTCCTCCTCCTCCTCCTCTCTCTAGGCCTACACATTAGTTACTATGTGCGTATTTACACCTTATGTGCGTCTCTGCATACACACACACACACACACACACACACACACACACACACACACACACACACACACACACACAAAAATACACATATACATACATACATACATATTATGTGTGTGTGTGTGTGTGTGTGTGTGTGTATGTGTGTGTACTTTCTCCTCTTTCTTCTTTTTCCTCCTTTTCTTGTCTTCTCCTCCTCCTCCTCCTCCTCTTCCTCTTCTTCTTCCTTCTCTTCTACTCATTTTTTTTCTTTTTTTCTATTTTCTTCTTTCTTGTCTTTTTCCTACTTTTTCCTCTTACTTTTTCCTTCCTTTCCCTTTCTTCTCTTCCTCCCTTCTTCCTCTTCCTCTTCCTCCTCCTCTTCTTCTTCTTCTTTCTCCTCCTCTGTATTCTTCCTTGCTAATCATCTCCCCTTCCTCCTCCTCCTCCTTCTTCCTTCATCCTCATCTCCCTATTCACCTCCTCCTCCTCCTCCTCCTCCTCCTCCTCCTCTTCTTCTTTCTCCTCCTCTGTATTCTTCCTTGCTATTCATCTCCCCTTCTTCCTTCATCCTCATCTCCCTATTCACCTCCTCCTCTTCCTCCTTCTTCCTTCATCCTCATCTCCCTATTCACCTCCTCCTCCTCCTCCTCCTCCTCTTCCTTCTTCCACTCTATTTTTGGGCAGCGGTCAGCAAGTTCCTGGGCTCCCTATAGTTCTCTTTATTTAGGCCTCCTCCTCCTCCTCCTCCTCCTCCTCCTCCTCCTCCTCCTCCTCCGCGTTGAATAGAAGGAGGAGGAAGTCAGGTTTGTGAGTTCGTTCGTTCGTTCGCCTCCAAAGAGAAATTTTATGGAGTTTGTTTTGCGAGTGTAATTCTCTCTCTCTCTCTCTCTCTCTCTCTCTCTCTCTCTCTCTCTCTCTCTCTCTCTCTCTCTGGTGTTATTTTTTGTTTTCTTTTTATATTTTTGTCGATTTTCTTCATTTTTTCTTCTATTTTCCTTTTTTCCTTTTTTTCTTCCTCTTTTTCCTCCTTTTCTTCTTCTTTATCTCCCATTTTTCTTCTTCCTTTTCTTCTTTTCTCTTCCTCTCTTCCTTCTCATTTCTTCTTCCTCCTCTTCTTCCTTCTTCTTCCTCTTTCTTGTCTTCCTTATTATTATTATTTTTATTATTATTATTATTATTATTATTATTATTATTATTATTATTATTATTATTATTATTATTATTATTATTATTATCAGACACAGGCAGAAGGAAACACACACACACACACACACACACACACACACACACACACACTCACACACACACACACACACACACACACACACACACACACAGCAAAGACATCTCATTCTATATCCCTTCTTATCTCCCCTCTCCCTCCCCTCCCCTCCCTCCCCTCCCCTCTCTCCCCTCACCTCACAACTCACCCTCCCCACGCCCTCCCCTCCCCTCACCTTCTCTCCCCACTACTGAGGAAGACAGTTAGTGGTCCCAAGAGGGGAGGAAAGGTGGGGAGGGAGATGGGGAGAGGGGAGAAGAGGGGAGCTAGCCGATGTCCACGCCGTCCAGGACATGCAAATATATGGGAGAGAATAAGAGAAAAAAAGGGGAGAAGAGGGAAATGGGGAGAGAATGGGAAGTGAATGGGGAGTTATGTGATGTTTGGGGTGTGAGTGTTGATTGTGTTGGTGGTTTTGTGATGGGGAGAAGGGGAGGGAGGGGAGGGGAGAGGATGTTTTGTTATGGAGGGGGTGAAGGGGGGGAGGAAAAGGAGGTGGGGAAGGAGAGAGAGGGAGGGAAGATGGGAGATGGGGATGGGAGAGGGGAGGAAAGAGAAGGGAGAAGGGAAGGGGGGAGGAAAGAATAGGGAGATTAGGAGGAAAGGAAAGGGAAGGGGAGGAAAGGAAGGGGAGGAAAGAAAGAGAGGGGAGTGGGGAGGAAAGAAAGGGAGGAGAGAGAGAGAGAGAGAGAGAGAGGCACTTACCTGGAAATGAACAGGTAACTAATGAGGAAAAAAAGAGGAAAAAAATGCCTGTAATATTGGCGCTTACGAGGGGAAGAGGAGGAGGAGGAGGAGGAAGAGGAGGAGGAGGAGGAGGAAGAGAGGGGAGAGGAAGGGAAGTGTGAAGGAAAGAAGGGGAGAGAGAAGGAGGAGGAGGACAGAGAGAGAGAAAGGAGAGGAAGAGGAAGAAAGAGGAGGAAAAGAAGAGGAAGAGGGAGAGAGAATGAGAGGGAAAAGATGAAGGGAGAGAAAAAGAGGAATTAAAGAAGAAGGAGAAGGAAGAGGAAGAAGGGAAGAGAATGGGAAGGAAAAGAGGGAAGAGGAAGAGGAGGAGAGAAGAGGAAGAAAGAGAGGAAGGAGGAAGAGGAAGAAAGGAAGGAAGAAAAAACTCAAATATCTTCTCTTCCTTCCTTCCTTCCTTCCTTATCCACTACAAAAAATAATAAAAAATAAATAAAATAAATTAATAAAAAACACTAGTAATTCCCATGTACGTGTGTGTGTGTGTGTGTGTGTGTGTGTGTGTGTGTGTGTGTGTGTGTGTGTGTGTGTGTGTGTGCGTGGAAAAAACTTCTATATGTGTACTTTTCACCTCATTAACTTCCTGTAGACTTGAGGAGGAGGAGGAGGAGGAAGAGGAGGAGGAGGAGGAGAAATGAGGGCTTAGAGAAGGTAGATTTCCTCTCCCTCAGAATCCCTTCCCTTCCCTTCTTCCTTTCTTCTTCTTCCCTTCTTCCTCCTCCTCCTCCTCTTCTTCCTTTTCCTCTTTCTTCTTCATTTCTCCTTTTTCCTCCTCTTCCATCCCCTTCCTTCTCTCCTTCTTCCCTTCTCCTTCCCTTCCCTTCCCTCCCCTTCTCTTCTTCCTTCTTCTTTCTTTCTTTTTCGTTTTTTTTTCATATTCTTCTTCTTCTTCCTTCTCTCCCTCCTCTTCTTTCTTCTTCTTGTCTTCTTCTTCGTCTTCCTCCTCCTCTTCTTCTTCCACTCCTTATACGCGTTCATTATATTTTTCTTCCTCCTCCTCCTCTTCCTCCTCCTCCTCCTCTTCTTCTTCTCTATCTATCTGTCTATCTATCTATCTATCTATCGGTTGACACTTGTCCTGGAGGCA
>NC_066550.1:15079064-15116564 GCF_024679095.1 Eriocheir sinensis | reverse complement strand
TTCCCTTCCCCTCCCTTCCCCTCCCCTCCCTTCCCCTCCCTTCTCCCCCATCGAAATTTGGCCAAAGGTCCCGAGAAGTTAATAAAATGCTAAGTTATTTCAGTATCAAAAACACACATATATCAGGGTATGGAAATGGAAGAGGAGGAGGAGGAGGAGGAGGAGGAGGAGGAGGAGGTGAGGGGAGCTTGTGGTCAGGGAAGAAAGGCCTCAAGCGAAGGAGGGAGGGAGAGGGGAGAGAGAGAGGGGGAAAGAGGAGAGGGGAGAGAAAAGAGGGAGGGAGGGAGAGAGAGAGAGAGAGAGAGAGAGAGAGAGATTAAAAAAAAGATACGAGAGAAAAAGTAAAAAAAGAAAGAAAATAAAAGAAAGAGAGAGAATTACATGTTTCCAGAGAGAGAGAGAGAGAGAGAGAGAGAGAGAGATCCCAGGCTATACATAAGGTAATTTCCCGTGAGTTCAACCATGCATAAGAGATTTGCAATATGTATGTATGTATGTGTGTATATGTGTGTATGTATGTATGTTAGAGAGATCCCAGGCTATACATAGTTCAACCATGCATAAGAGATTTGCAATATGTATGTATGTATGTGTGTATATGTGTGTATGTATGTATGTTGAGAGAGAGAGAGAGAGAGAGAGAGAGAAGTGCGTGTATACATATCTGCAAATTTCCTGTGTGTGTGTGTGTGTGTGTGTGTGTGTGTGTGTGTGTGTGAGAGGGGGGGCGGGGGGGGTTCCCTCTTCCAAGACTGAATACAAATTGCCTGATTCCTGTACGTTGGAAGAGGAGGAGGAGGAAGAGGAGGAGGAGGAGGAGGAGGAGGAGGAAGAAGAAGAGCAAAAAAGCAATGTTCCTTTCTTTCTTATTTTTTTCTCTTCCTCCTCCTCCTCCTCCTCTTCCTCCTCTTCTTCTTCTTCCTCTTCTTCCTCTTTTTCATTACCTTTCTCCTCCTCTTTCTCTTCCCCCTCCTCCTCCTCCTCCTCCTCCTCCTCCTCCTTTTCGTATTCTTCTTATTCCTTCTGTACATTTTGAGAGAGAGAGAGAGAGAGAGAGAACAGAAAGGTGACTAAACGATGTACATTCTCTCTCTCTCTCTCTCTCTCTCTCTCTCTCTCAAGGCGGTTATTGCTCTTTAACTTTATCAGAGAGAGAGAGAGAGAGAGAGAGAGAGAGAGAGGGGGGGGGGTGACTTCTCAACTCCTAGAAACAGTTAGATTAATTAAAACTTTTTTCCTCCACTTTTTTCCCCTCCACCTTCTCTCCCCTTTTTCCTCCCCTATCTCTCCTCCTCCTCCTCTATCAATACCTCACACCCATCCCTTCACCTTTCACCTCCTCCTCCTCCTCCTCTTCCTCACCTTTTCCCTCCCTTTTTCCTCCCTTTTCTCTCCCCACATGGAGGGAAAATTAATTGTTGTGGTTTGGAGGGAGAGAGAAAGGGAGGGAGAGAGGGAGAGAAAGAGGGAGGGAGGGAGATGAAAGGAAGAGGAGAAGGTGAGAGAGGGGAGGAAAAGAATGGGAGGAGGAGGAGGAGGAGAGGGGAAAACTAAGGGGAGAGAGAGAGAGAGAGAGAGAGAGAGAGAGAGAGAGAAAATAAATAAAAAGAAAGAAAATGAAAGAAAATACAAAAGGAATGAGATTTGAATACCCAGAGAGAGAGAGAGAGAGAGAGAGAGAGAGAGAGAGAGAGAGAGAGAGAAAACAAATAAAAAGAAAGAAAATGAAAGAAAATACAAAAGGAATGAGATTTGAATACCCAGAGAGAGAGAGAGAGAGAGAGAGAGAGAGAGAGTTCACGTATGTAAATTCCAAGTGTAATACTCTCAAATTATATTCATTCATGTTACGTTCGTGTGTGTATGTGCGTGTGTGCGTGTGTACTTAAGTGTTATTAATTTACTGGACGTGTGTGTGTGTGTGTGTGTGTGTGCGTGTGTGGGGGGGGGGAGGGGGGGAGGGGGAGGTTAAAATTCGTAATCACCTGTATAATCTTACCTGTATGTCATTTGAGTGGTATTTGATTCCTCCTCTACCTGTGTGTTTACCTTACCTGTGCCTCCCCTCTCTCCTTGCCCATACTTTCACTTTCCTTTCCTTACCTTCACCTTGATTTGCCTTCACCTCCCTTAATCTTACCTTCATCCTTTCCTTTCCTATATCACCTGTTTTTTTTTTTTTTTTTTTTTTTTTTTTACAACAAAGGAGACAGCTCAAGGGCACAAAAAATTAAACAATAATAAAAAATAAAAAAATCCCGCTACTCGCTGCTCACAAAAAGAATCCAAAGAGGTGGCCGAAAGAGGGGTCAATTTCCTTCCTATAATTTCACTTCAATTTCCTCACCTTTGCATAACCGTCTCACCTGTCCACCGCCTTACATGCATAATTAGCTCTACCTGTGCAATATCTCACCTGTTCTCATTTTCACTTTCAATTTTCTTACCTTTGCATAACCGTCTCACCTGTGCACCGTCTTACATACTTAATTAGCTCTACCTGTGTAATATCTCACCTGTTCCCACCTCCACCTGTGCGCTACCTTCCTTCCCTTTACCTGTGTCATCTGAGGCTCACTTTTTCTCACCTGTGGGGTCACCTGTGTTCCCCTGTACCCTTACCTTACCTTTTCTCACCTGTCCCTTCCCTTTCCTTATGTTACCTGTGTTCCCCTGTACCTGTATGTCACCTGTGTTTTCACCTGTCCTTACCTTACCTTACCTGTCCTACCTGTGAATTTTACCTTATCTTACCTTACCTTTTCTCACCTGTGCCTTTCCTTTCCTTGTGTTACCTGTGTTCCCCTGTACCTGTATGTCACCTTTCCTTGCCTTACTTTTCCAGCACCGTTTATTACCTTCACCTGTGCGTCACCTGTCCATATCTTCACCTTACCCATTGTACCTGTGACTTTTACTCAACGCTACCTTTCCTTTCCTTGTGTCACCTGTGTTCCCGTGTATGTCACCTGTGTGTTACCTGTGGCTCATTCTTCCCGTGGCTTCCAGAGAGCGGCGCGCTGAACGGCTGCGGGGAACGAGAGGAGGGAGGCGGCAGCGAGTGTGGCAGCGATGGCGGGCCGCAGGACATGCCTCTGGACGACTCAATGGACGGCGCCCTGCCCCCGACGTCCTCCTCCTCCTCGGACATACCCACCCCCACCCGCCCCCGTTCCCCCACCCCCATCGGCCTGACCTCCGGCCCCCACCCCCTCCACAATCCCCCGTCGCTACAGCTGCCCCCCACTGCCCCCAGACATTTCCACCCCGTGATTAACCTGGTGAGTTGGTTGTTGTTTTTGTTGTTGTTTTAATTGTTGTTTTTTTGTTGTTTTTTCCTCTTTGATTTTTTTTATTTTCCTCCTCTTCTTCCTCCTCCTTCTTCATCTCCTCCTCCTCCTTCTTCTCTTTCTGTTTTTTTTTTTATCCTTTTCTTCCTCCTCTTCCTCTTCCTCCTCCTCTTACGTTTTTTCCTCTTCCTTCTCCTTTTCCTCTTCCTCTTCTTCTTCCTCTTCCTTCATTTATTATTCCTTTATCTCTTTGTCCTCCTTCATATCATTGTTATTATTGGTATTATTATTATTATTATTATTATTATTATTATTATTATTATTATTATTATTATTATTATTATTATTATTGGTATTATTATTATTATTATTATTATTATTATTATTATTATTATTATTATTATTATTATTATTATTATTATTATTATTATTATTTTTATTATTATTGTTATTATCATCATCATTATCCTTCTCTTCCAGGCGCGGGATCTTACAAGTCGTGCGAGTAATGGCGGCCGCTCCCCCACCCCCTCCCCCCCGCCCATGATGACCCCCCACACCTCCCTGCCCTCCCCATCCCCCACGCCCACCGCCACCCACACGCCCATCACCTCCGCCCCCTCCCCGCCCACCTCCGCCCCGCCCGCCCACTCAGTCCAGGCCGCCCTCGCCGCTATCCAGGCTGGCTCCCTCTCGCTGAACCAGGTGAGAGAGAGAGAGAGAGAGAGAGAGAGAGAGAGAGAAAAAAAAATTATTTGTCATGTGTTTTATTTTTCATTTTTATCATCGACTTTGTATTTTCCACCATTTCCTGTTTGTTACTCGTGTTGTTCACCTGTTCGTCTTCGTTGTGTGTGTGTACCTTCCCCCCCTCACCCCTACCCCCTTGCAGCTGATGGCCCTGGGCGCGCAGGGCCCCGGCCTCCTCATGCAGAACCAGCTGGCCGCCGCCGCCGCCGCCGCCAACCAGCTGCCCGTGTCGTCGCCGCTGCCCAGCCTGGGCTCACTCAACCCTCAGGAGCTGCAGGTAAGGCCGGGCTGCCACACAGGGGGCGGGAAGGGTCAGGTCAGGACATAGGTTTGGGTCACGTGACACACTGGTGGCGTGGCAGCAGCCGCGTTACCTCCCTGGTGCTGCCGCTCACCGCGCCCTCCCTCCCTCCCTCCCTCCCCGCAGGCGCTGCAGCAGACGTTGTCGCAGCAGCAGCAGCAGATCCAGCAGCAGCTGCAGCAGTTCATGCTCTTCTCACAGCCCAGCGCGGCATCGCAGCTGCCACCCCAGGCACAGCTGTTCCTGCAGAGCCAGGTGAGTCACGCACCTGTCCTGGGTCACGCAGGGGTGTGTGTGTGGGTGTGCGTGTGTGTGGGTGTGGGTGTGGGTGGGTGTACGTGTGTGTGGGTGTGTGGGTGTGGGTGGGTGGGTGGGTGGGTGTAGGTGTGTATGTGTGTGGGGGTGTGCGGGTGTGGGTGGGTGGGTGTGGGTGTGTGGGTGTGTGTGTGTCCTTGGCCGCAGCCTCCTTGTCGTCATTAACCGCCTGTTGTCTTGCAGCAACTCCAGTACCTGCAGAACCTGCTACAGCAGGGGCTGCTGGCGTCCCCCGGGCTGGCCAGCATGCAGGGGCTGCAGTCGCCGGTGTCGCAGGCGCCCACGCAGCCGCCCCACGCCCGCAGCGTGCACCACGCCGTGGCCCAGGCGGCCCAGCAGCTGCAGCAGCTGCAGAAGGCGCATCACCAACAGCAGCAGCAGCAACAACAACAACAACAACAGCAGCAGCAGCAGCAACAGCACCACCACCACCACCACCACTCCCAGCAGCAGCAGCAACAGCAGGGCGGGCAGCAGGGGATGGGCGGGGGCCGCGACCCCCTGCGTGACCTGCGGGACATCCGCGACCTGCGCGAAGCCCAGATGCGGGAGCTGCGGGACCCCCGCGAGCCCGCGCTGCGGCCCCCCCTGGACGCGCCCCACCTGGGCGGGTCGCCCCTGGCGCCGCACCTGCCGCCGCACACGCACCTGACGCGGCCGCCGCTGCCGCACTCGCCGCCGCCGCCGCCGCCGCGCCACTGGGAGCCGCTGCCGGAGGAGCCGACGGACCTGGAGGAGCTGGAGCAGTTCGCGAAGACGTTCAAGCAGCGGCGCATCAAGCTGGGCTTCACGCAGGGCGACGTGGGCCTGGCCATGGGCAAGCTGTACGGCAACGACTTCTCGCAGACCACCATCAGCCGCTTCGAGGCGCTCAACCTGTCCTTCAAGAACATGTGCAAGCTGAAGCCGCTGCTGCAGAAGTGGCTGACGGACGCCGACAAGACCATCTCGGACCCCGCCACCGTCAACAGCACCATCTCCTCGCCGGACGCCGTGGGCCGCCGCCGCAAGAAGCGCACCTCCATCGAGACCAGCGTGCGCGTGGCCCTCGAGCGGGCCTTCATCCAGAACCCCAAGCCCACCTCGGAGGAGATCTCCATGCTGGCGGACAGCCTCTCCATGGAGAAGGAGGTGGTGCGCGTGTGGTTCTGTAACAGGTTAGTACGTATTCCACCCTCAGGCCGGGTGCCCTTGCGTTGTGCTACTAGGGGGCGCCGCGCCGGCCGGGGGGGCGGGGGGGGCTGTGCTGGGGGGACACAAACACACACACACGAACACACAAATATGCATGATTGTAATGGCTTCCTGGGAATAACACACACACACACACACACACACACACACACACAGTCACAGGGGTAGCAGCCCCCCTCCCCCCGGCTGACGCGAGCGCCTTCACAGAATGAAATATTGACAAACAAACTCAAGAACTGAAATATTAAGAAGCGTTGTGTCCGTCTGTCCGTCTGTCTGTCTTTGTTTACCGCGTGTCTGTCTGTGATTGAGAGACAGGCAAAGATAGAGACAGACAGACAGACAGACAGAACTTAAAAGCTTGTGAAACTAACCATTTTTTCTCTTTTTTTTCTCTCCTTTTTTTTTCCTCCTCCTCCTCCTCCTCCTCCTCCTCCTCCTCCTCCTCCTGCCTACATCCTTATCCTCTTAATTTTCTTCTTTTTCCCTTGTTCCTCTTCCTCCTGTTTCCCTTCCTCTCCCTATTCTCATTCCCTCCTCCTCTTCTTCCTCTTCTTTTCCTTCCTGTACCTTTCCCAAACCTCTTTTCCTCCATTCATATCTTTCTCTCTCCTACCCCTTCCTCCTCCTTTTCTGTTCCTCCTTTCCCAACCCTTCTCCTCCTCCTCCTCTTTTCCTTCCTATACCTTTCCCAAACCTCTTTTCCTCCACTCATATCGTCCTCTCTCCTACCCCTTCCTTTTCTCTACCTCCTCCTCCACCTCCTCCTCCACCCAGACGTCAGAAGGAGAAGCGGATAAACCCTCCTTCGAGCGGTATGATCAGTCCGCCGCCCCTCAGCCTCAGCAGTACCAACATGTTCACGGGGCAGCCCATCACCTCGGCACTCTCCCTCACTTCTATCGGCGGGCCTCCCCTCTCACCCGTGGGTACCCTCCCCTCCCCCCTCTCCCTCGTCACCCACTCCTACCCCCCGCCCTCACCCCCCGACGCCCCCACGAGTAAGGTGGAGTAAGGTAGTGGTGGTGGTGGTGGGGATGTGTGGAGTTGAGGATTGGTGGTGGTGGAGTTGGTGGTGGAATTGGTTGGATGAGGATTTTTTTTTTTTCTTTTTTCTTGATATTTTTCTTCTTTGTCTTCATTTATTTTCTTCTTTTTTTCTTTTCTTCATTTTTTTTCTTTTTTCTCCTCGTTTTTTTATTTTCTTCTGTATTTTCTTTATTTTTTCTTTCTTCTTTGTCTTCCTTTCTTATTCTGTTTTCTTCTTTCCCTTCCTCCTCCTCCTCCTCCTCCTCCTCCTCCTCTTTCTTCCTTTTCCCTTTTTCCTTCCTTCCTCCTGTCTTCCTTCCTTTCCCAATCCCTCTATTTTTTTCTTATTTTTTTGTTCTACTTTTCCATACTTTCCTCCTCCCTCTCCTCCCCCTCCTCCTCCTTCTCCTCCTCCTCCTCCTCCTCCTCCTCCTCCTCCTCCACCATCCTCGTAAGTGCAATGTCTCACGGCTTCTCCGGAGTGGTGACTGAGGGAAGAGGAAGAAGAAGAAGAAGAGGAAGAAGAGGAGGAGGGTCAAGCAAGGTCACAATTTAAAGGTCACACTCAAAGTCTCTCTCTCTCTCTCTCTCTCTCTCTCTCTCTACGGGAAAGTGAGAGAAAATGAAGAGAGAGAGAGAGAGAGAGAGAGAGAGAGAGAGAGAGAGGGGTCACTCAGGCTTACGTCAGTCTATTAAAAAAGAGAAAACGGAACAATTTATCCACACTGAAAGGGTGACTTATCTATTCGCGTGCGTGCGTGTGTGCGTGTGTGCGGGCGTGTGGGGGGGATGAGGGGTAGAGGGGGGCGTGTATCAACCCCCCCTGACCCCATTTGACCTCACCCCGCCCCCCCTTTCACCCCCCACACAAAAAAACAATGAAACTAAGTGGTGTGGATATAATATTTAAATTGAATCTCCTCTTCCTCCTCCTCCTCCTCCTCCTCCTCCTCCTCCTTCTCCTCCTCTTCTTCCTCCTCCTCCTCCTTGACTAAGAAAGCCTAAAATCCATGCTCTTTAAGATGATATGGATGGAATAGGTTGTGGATGGAAGAGGAGGAGGAGGAGGAGGAGGTGGTAGAGTGGAGTGGAAAGTGAGGTGGAAAAAGAAGGAGGGAAGGCAAGTAGAGAACGAAAGTGGAAGAGGAGGAAGGAAAATAAAGGAGGTGGAGATGAAAAAAGTGGAGGGAAAGAAAAGAAGGAAAAAAAGGGGAAGGAAACAAGATGGTGGAGGAAAATAAAGGAAAATAAAAAGAAATAAAGTAAATAAAAGGAAAAAGAAAACGAGGAACAGAATAAGGAAGTGAAAGAAGAAGAAAAGTAAGAAAAACGACATAGAGGAAAATTAAATAAAGAAAAGAAGAGGAGGAGGAGGAGAAGAAAAAGAAAAACTGATAAGAAAAGAAAGAAAAATAAAGAAAAACAAAGAAATAAACGACATATATGAGTGAAAATAAAGACCAATTTACCTGTACCATACCTGTCCACCACCACCACCACCACCACCACCGCAGAAGAAGAAGTCACCCTCCGAGAATAGAGTTAAAGAAGAAGAAGAAGAAGAAGAAGAAGAAGTGTTGATGTGTAGTGTGTAGTGAAGTGGACGGAAGACCTTTTTGTGTATCGGTGAAATTATGTTTAAAAAAAATAATAAATAAAATAATAAACTGTTTGGTGTGTGTGTGTGTGTGTGTGTGTGTGTGTGTGTGTGTGTGTTTGGGTTGTATAAAGTAATCTACATCCCCTTCCTCCTCCTCCTCCTCCTCCTCCTCCTCCTCTCTCTTCCTCCTCTTCCTCTTCCTCTTCCTCCTCCTCCACACTCAGATTAACAGATTTGAATGAAGAAAAAAAAAGAATGAAAATAATAGAGAGAGAGAGAGAGAGAGAGAGAGAGAGAGAGAGAGTTATAATAGGACATATCTAAATCACATTTTTACTGTTGTAGTGTTGAGGTAAATAGGTCACGTGTTCTTACCTTTCCCTTACCTTAATGACCTTACCTTACCTTACCTTACCTTACCTTTTCCTTGATTTTCTAAGCTTTATATTTATCTCTTTACCTTTCCTTACCTTGATGACTTGACCTTACCTTACCTTCCTTTCCCTTCCTTAATCTTATACCCAACCTTACCTTGCCTTACCTTCTCTTCCTTTCCCTTCCTTAATCTTACCTAACCTTACCTTGCCTTACCTTACCTTCCTTTCCCTTCCTTAATCTTGCCTAACCTTACCTTACCTTACCAAACCTTACCTTACCTTACCTAATCTTACCTTATTTAACCTTACCTTACCTTACCTAACTTAACCGTACCTTACCTTACCTTACCTAACCTTACCTTACCTTACCTTACCTTACCTTATCTTACCTTACCTTACCTTCATTTTCATCTTCTTTTTCATTTCCTCCTCCTCCTCCTCCTCCTCCCCAAGCCGTTGTATATATAATCTTCTTTGGCATAATTCACCCTCCTCCTCCTCCTCCTCCTCCTCCTCCTCCTCCTCCTCCTCCTCCTCCTCCTCCTCCTCCTCTTCCCTCCTCCTCCCCCCTCAGTGTTGGTTGTCGGTTAGAAACAGACAAACGCGTGTGTACATATGTAAGTTTTTGAAGTTGTGTGCGTTTCTGTACGTCTACATACATACATACATACATACATACATACATAACGTACATACAGACATACACGTTACCGGTGAGTGTGTGAGAGAGAGAAAGAGAGTGTGTGTGTTAGTGTGTGCGTGTGTGTGTTCGTGTGTAAAGCCGTGTTTTTTGTATAATAATAATAATAATAAATAATAATAATGATAATAATGATGATGATGATGATGATAATAATAAATTGATACCGTGAGCTGACGATGATGATGATTCCCTTGATAATGATGATGAGGTAATTAATATAAGTAATTGTTTTTTTATTTTTTTTTCTTATTTTACTTCCTCTCTTCTTTGTCTTCCTCTCCTTTCCTCCTCCTCTTCCTTTTCCTCCTTTCCTGAGTAATTGTTTTATTTCTTCAATTTTTCTTTATTTTTCTTTTTTCTTTTCTTTCTTTCGTTTTCTCTCCTGTCCTTTCCTCCTCCTCTTCTTCCTCTTCCTTCTCTTTTTCCTTCGTTCCTCCTCCTCCTCTTCTTCCTCTTTCCCTTCCTTTCCCAATCCTCTTTATTATTATTATTATTATTATTATTATTATTATTATTATTATTATTATTATTATTATTATTATTATTATTATTATTATTATTATTATTATTATTATTATTATTATTATTATTATTATTACTACTACTACTACTACAACTACTCTGTCCCGGTGCAAAGATGTGTGTGTGTGTGTGTGTGTGTGTGTGTGTGTGTGTGTGTGTGTGTGTGTGTGTGTGTGTAATGAGAACCTATAGTATTGTTATCATTATTATTATTATTATTATTATTATTGTGTTTGTGTGTGCGTATGTGTGTTTTTATATATTATGTCCGTTTGTCAATACTCTTTAGGGCATTACATCTGTTATTACAATTATTATTATTATTATTATTATTATTATTATTATTATTATTATTATTATTATTATTATTATTATTATTATTATTATTTGTGTTGTTGTTGTTGTTGTTGTTGTTTTTCTTATTTCACTTCCTTTTTCTTCCTTTTCTCAATCTTCAACGTCAATAATAATAATAATGATAATAATAATAATGATTCTCAGTTTCTTCCATTCATAATATTTTTTAACCAGGTGAGAAAGCATTAATTAACCTAGGCCTACTGACAGGTTAATTAGCATCTCACCTTGTCATTATTACTTGTCCTTACCCTTCCTTACCTTACCTTACCTCACCTAAATTTACCTAATTTTTCCTTACCTTACCTTACCTAACCTTACCTTACCTTACCTCACCTTACATTACCTAACCTAATCTCACCTTACCTTACCTTACCTTACCTAACCTAATCTCACCTTACCTTACCTAACCTTACCTTACCTTACCTAACCTTGTCTCACCTTACCTTACCTAACCTAATCTCACCTTACCTTACCTTACCTTACCTTACCTTACCTAACCTAATCTCACCTTACCTTACCTTACCTAACCTAGTCTCACCTTACCTTACCTAACCTAATCTCACCTTACCTTACCTTACCTTATCGCCACTTCCCTTCTCTTTACCTTACCTTGTTTTCCTTTTCACCTTAATTTCCACCTCCTCCTCCTCCTCCTCCTCCTCCTCCTCCTACTTCACCTGTCTTCTCCCATTCGCTAATTACCCTCTAAGTCCTTTTTGTAATTATTTATAAATGTACATAGATCATTTTTTCATCTATAGTTTTAAGTTTCTTTTTTTAGTGTTCATTTTTTTTTTCGTGTCTTTCTTTTTTTTCTTTCTTTCTTTCTTTCGTCTTTTTCTTCGTGTTGTTCTTGTTGTTTTTTGTTGTTCTCGTTCTTCTTCTTCTTCTTCTTCTTCTTCTTCTCCGAGCATAAATCAACGTTTTTCTCGTAATATTAATTCTTAGTTCACTCACACACAAGATCAATGTCACAAAGGTGCATAATAATGATAATAATAATAATAATAATAATAATAATAATAATAATAATAATAATAATAACAGAGAAAGGAATTACAATATAGCCACTCTATTTACCTTACCTTACCTTACCTTAATTTAACCTTACCTTACAATACCTTACCTTACCTAACCTTACCCTAATTAAACCTTACCTTACCTTACCTTACAATACCTTACCTAACCCTACCTTACCTTACCTTACCTTACAATACCTTACCTTACCCTAATTTAACCTTACAATACCTTACCTTACCTAACCTTACCTTACCTTACCTTACCTAACCTTACCTTACCTTACCTTACAATACCTTACCTTACCCTTACCTTACCTCACCTCACCTTACTTTACCTTACCTTACCTTACCTATCACAATTTCATCTCAATCTTTTAATTCATTATCTAATTCATTATCCTCATTTATTTTGTCACAACGATGCTAGAATCACATTATTATTATTATTACTATCATTATTATCATTATTATTATTATTATTATTATTATTATTTATCATTGTATAGGCGCGAGAATCATTAATTAGGTCTTTTTTATACATATTATATAAACAAAAAATGGATGAAGGATGAATGAATGTAAATGTACTGTAAATTATTTCTTATTCACTTGTTTTTCATTACCACCATTATTATTATTATTATTACTATTATTATTATTATTTTATTATTATTATTATTTTATTATTATTATTATTATTATCATTATTGTTGTTGTTGGTGGTGTTGTTTGTGAAAGCTAGAATGAGGGAAGGGAAAGAAAGGAAAGAGAGAGAAAAATGGAAGGAGAGAAGGAGAAGAGAAAGGAGAAGAAAGGGAAGGAAAAAGGAAGAAAGAGAAGGGAAAGAAGAATGCAAGGAGGGAAGGAAAAGAGAAAGGGGAAGAAAGAGAAGAAAATGAGGAAGAAAAAGAAGAGAAAGGGGAATGGAAGGAGAGAAGGAGAGGAGAAAGGGGAAGAAAGAGAAGGAGAAAGGAAGAAAAAGAAGAGAAAGGGGAATGGAAGGAGAGATGGAAAAGAGAAAGGGGAAGAAAGAGAAGAAAATGAGGAAGAAAAAGAAGAGAAAGGGGAATGGAAGGAGAGATGGAAAAGAGAAAGGGGAAGAAAGAGAAGAAAATGAGGAAGGAAAAGAAGAGAAAGGGGAATGGAAGGAGGGAAAGAGAAGAGAAAGGGGAAGAAAGAGAAGGAAAAAGAAAGAAAGGAAAAGAAAAAGGGAAGGCAGTGTAAGAGAGAGAGAGAAAGAAAGGGAGATAAAAAAGGAGAAAGGGAAACGAAGGAAAAGAGAAAAAAGGAAAGAAGAGAAGAGAAAAGAAGAAAGAGAATAATATTGATAAAGATAATGATACCAAACAACTCTTAAAAGATAACAATGATAATATTAATGATGGGAAACAAGCCTTCAAGCGCGGGACGTATCGGAACATTGAACACCTGAGATTGAGACAGCGGGCCAGGGGAGGGAGGGAGGAAGAGGCGGCCACTCCATCCCCCCTCTCTCTCACTCACTCACTCTCCATTTCGCCTTCTACAGTGAGAGAGGTAAGACGTGTGTGTGTGTATGTGTGCGTGTGTGTACGTGGAGCTTGTGTGCGTGTGTAGGTGAGCCCATGTGCGTGTGTGTTAAGTGGTAAGTAAGAAAAAGTAGTGTTAAGTGTATAGAAATCTTACTTATTTTTCTTCATTTTCGTTGGTACAGTGTGAGGTTGTGTGTGTGCGTGTGTGTACGTGGAGCTTGTGTGCGTGTGTAGGGGAGCTCATGTGCGTGTAGTTAAGGATATAGATGTAGAAAAATATATGTGAAAATTGATATGGTTTAGAATTTTCACATTTTCTCCATTTTTTGGCAAGAACAGAGAGGCGAGATGTGTGTGCGTGGGGCCTTGTGTGCGTGTGTAGGGGAGCTCATGTGCGTGTGTGTGTGTGTGTACCTCAAGGCCGTGTGCGTGTGTACGGTAAGCTATGTACGTGTATGTAACTTGTAAGTGCTGAAAATATATCAAACTGAGGTGATGTCAAATTCTTAAAACAATCTGATCCGCTCTTCATCTGCTTAATCGCCATTGTTAATCACCTCGTTAATTAGGTAGTTAGGTGAGTTATCGGTGACCAGGTGTGTGTCGTGAGGGCGCAGGTGTGGTAATGAGTGACGCGTAATTACTGGAAGGTTGCTAATTGTAAGGTGATAATTGATACTTGAGGTAGTTAGGTGAGTAATTGAGGAAGGTAGCTAATTGTAAGGTGATAATTGATACTTGAGGTAGTTAGGTGGGTAATTATGACGCGTACATGGAGGAAGGTAGCTGATTAGTGAGGTAGAGTAGTGTGCCAGAACAGGTAATGAGGTAATTAGTGTATTTTTCTTATTGATATTCACGGTGACAAGCGAATCACATGTCCATTATTGAAACAGGTGTTCAGATTCAAGTTTCCGAAGGTACGTGAATGGTGAGAGAGAGAGAGAGAGAGAGAGAGAGAAGGGAAGGGAAGAAAAGAAAAGGAGAGAAAGGAAAGGAAGATTTACATAGATTTACATAGAAAACCAACATTTTACTTGTTATAATTACTTGACTAACTACCTCAAGTATCAATTATCTTAACAATTAGCTACCTTCCATTTACGTGTCTTAATTACTGACCTAACTACCTGAAGAATCAATTACCACCTTAACCATTAGAAGTACCAAGCTACCTAACTACCATTGTCAGCTCCCATTAGGTACCATTATCTACTTCTCTCTCTCCCTTTTCTCCTCTTCTAACTATCGCATCTTAATTACGTACCAAAGTATAATTATGAGGTAAATTATCACGACCCTAAGAAGTACGTGACAATACCTACCATAATTTAGTAGTAGTAGTAGTAGTAGTAGTAGTAGTAGTACCAAACTTTACCTATGCGATTAACTACCAAGCTATCTAACTACCCCTTTCAGATAGTCTCCCATAATTACCTCCCTCTCCCTCCCTTCCCCTTCCATTAGCTTGTTATCGTGTATGTGTATTTTGTAAGTCTCCCTTTTTCCATCTTTAGGCAATGGATATAATAGTCTTCATTTGGTAAGTAAGTGTACGTAATTGTGATAGTGTGATTTTTTTTTTTACAGTAGAGAATTGATTGATTGATAGTTTATTGTTGCAAGTAAACAACAAAGGAGAAAGGAGGACAGTAGACGAAACAGTTATTGGCCTCCACTCTGTCTAGGAGAGCGGACAAGGCCCCTGTGTCGTATAGTTCCCTTTTTTTCATCCCTTACGCAATGACGATAATGGTTTAACGGGGAACTTCTGTATATTTTCGTCTGCATGGATATATAAATAATTCTCTTGAGTCTCCCTTTATTTACTACATTTTCTTTTATTCCGTTTACTCTTTAAAGGGAGACTATTTCTTTTACTCTTTAAGGGGATACTATTCTTTTTTACTCTTTGAGGGGTGACTAAGCTACTATTTCCCACCCATTAATTTTCCCTTAGTGCCTATTTTTTACTTCCCAGGGTTAAAAATATCCTCCCTATGTAAATCTCTCACCCATTACTTTCCCCTTAGCTCTATATAACCATTGACAACTGACCCCATTATATACGTATAGGCCTACCTCCCACCCATTAGATTTTGTCCACATTTAACCATACTTGACAAGGGTAAAAATAGCCCATTAATTGACCTGTCACCCCCATTAACTTTCCCTTATCTCGATTTTGTCACCCATTAACTCTCATCCAGCCCCATTTACCCATTACTAAGGGTGCAAATAGTGATCAATCTCTAACCCTGTCACCCATTAACTCATCCAGCCCCATTACCCCATTACTAAGGGTGCAAATAGTGATCATTCTCTACCCCTATCACCCATTAACTCTCATCTAGCCCCATTAACCCATTGAAAAGCCAAGAAACATGCCTCATTAAGCACCCATCACCCATTGACCCATTACTAAGGGTTGAAAATCTAGTTACATTCATCTTGGTGTTACCCATTATCTCCTCTGGCCCCATTAACCCATTAGCAAGCTCAAAAACCTATCCCATTATCACCCATTAACTTTACTTCTGACCCCATTAACCTATTACTAAGGGTCAAAAATCTAGTTATATTCTTCTAGCTGTCACCCATTAACTCTTCTATCGCCATTAACCCATTAGCAAGCTCAGAAACCTATCCCATTACACACCCATTAAAAATCTATAGTTACATTCTTCTAGCTGTCACCCATTAACTCTTCTATCGCCATTAACCCATTAGCAAGCTCAGAAACCTACCCCATTACACACCCACCACCCATTAACTTTCCTTTGGCCCCATTAACCTGTGACCATTCTTTAATCTTTATTCATTTTTACTTTTCATATTTTTTGTTTATTTCTTAATCGTTTTGCATTATTTCTACACCTATTCTTGCCTGTGTGTGTGTGTGTGTGTGTGTGTGTGTGTGTGTGATTTCATTTTCCATTTTTTTGTTTTTGTTTTTCAGGAAGATGAGCAGAGAAATGAGCAACCACCAGGCAGATCCCTCCTCCTCCTCCACTTTCTACACCTCCTCCTCCACCAAAGAAGAGGAGGAGGAGAAGAAGAAGGAAGCAAAGTGGAGCAAAACAGGAGACAATGCTGTGGAACTAAATTTAAAGTCCTCCACCTTCCACACCTCCAACTCCACTTTCTACACCACCATAAAAGAGGAGGAGGAAGGAAAGTGGAGCGGAATACAAGATGACAAGGAGGTGGAATTAGAATCCTCCTCCTCCTCTGATTCCACACAAGAGGATTCAAATACAAGATCAAATTCCACAACAGGAGGATCGAAAGGGTCTCGCCGCCTCCTCCTCAAATCCACAGTGGAGTCTGCGGCGAAGTTGGTGGACCCTCGGAAGTGGATGAGGGTGGGAAAGTCCGCTGCGGGAAGTTTAGTAAAGCACGCAAGGTCATAAGTTCTTGTATGAAACTGTAGTTATTGTATTTCCAGAGACTATTTTAATTCCGCTATTATTAAGGGCTTGGCAAGGTTGGGTCCAGCGGATTTTGCTCAGAATTCTTGTCTATATCTTCGTCATGTTAAGTAAAATCGTGTTTAAAGTCATGTTAAGTAAAGTTGGTTAGTTAATTATTTTCAGCGAGATATATATATTACAGTTAAACTCTTTGGGATACATGTAAATACGTTAGTTAGTTAATTATTTGCAGTGAGATATATATTAGTTTAAGTCTTTGCGATACATGTAAAAGTTAGTTAGGTAGTTAAACTATTTTCAGCGAGATATATATTACAGTTAAACTCTTTGGGATTCATGTAAATATGTTAGTTTGTCTCGATAAGATAGTTATCCATTCACACTTCGAGAGACATTTTTATAAGTCTTCCAAGTATGCATACAAATCTCTTATCCGCATAATTCTCATAAGTAACAATGCATAAATTTTGATAAGTGTTCTGACAGCTTTGGGTTAGTTTGGTCCGATAAGATGGTCGGCTGTTTACGCTTTGAGAGAGATTTTTATAAGTCTTCTAAATATGCATAAAAATTTCTTGGTCTGCATAATTCTCATAAGTAACAATGCACAAATTTTTTGTTAGGAGCTTTATGAATTAATTTGCGATAAGATGGCATAAGAGGCTGTTTTTGAGAGAGAGATTTTTATAAGTCTTCTAAATATGCATAAAAATTTCTTGGTCTGCATAATTCTCATAAGTAACAATGCACAAATTTTGATAAGTGTTCTGACAATCACTAATAGTTTAAAGAGTGAATACATATAGCAGAGACTGATGGGAATTGATGCTTCGTCTCAAAAAACTGTAAAACTGCTTAAAAATTTATTGTTATTGAATTTAAAATGCTCAAAATAAGTTAAAAAAGAGCAAAAACTAGGATTTAAAAAGTTCTAAACTGTGAAACCTGCCTAGAAATAGCTGTTAATAGGCCTTAAAAAATTATACTAGGATTTTAAAATGTTCTATATTGTAAAAACTGTCCCAAAATAGCTGCTTCCAGGCCTTCAAAAATCATACTCCAAAAATAGCTGCTTCCAGGCCTTCAAAAATCATACTCCAAAATAGCTTCTTCCAGGCCTTCAAAAATCATACTCCAAAATAGCTGCTTCCAGGCCTTCAAAAATCATACTCCAAAATAGCTGCTTCCAGGCCTTCAAAAATCATACTAAGTCCATCATTCTTCCAAGAGCCTCCGGAGAAAGACTGTGAGCGTTCGGCATCAGAGAAAGTACGTGGAATGTGTCTTACCTTTATTACATGGCTTACAGAATTCACAGGTTATAATATTTTGTGATGATAATGTCCCGGTAATGTGGATACTGATAACATACATCAGGTAAACGAAACATTGATATTTAGCGAGCAAGACCCTGACGGCAGAGTAACATTCAACTTTAACATATCAGTGTGCAGGGATGAACGTCCTTAACAGCAGCCAATGTTCCCTTAAGGGTCGCTAATGCCTTCCTCCTCCTTCCAACGGGTGACAAAACATTGGTATTTAGCGAGCAAGAAGCAAATATACATCCTTAACAGCAGCCAATGTTCCCTTAAGGGTCGCTAATGCCTTCCTCCTTCTTCCAACTGGTGACGAAACATTGATATTTAGCGAGAAGGACCCCAACGGCAGATTAACATTCAACTTTAATATATCAGTAAGCAAATAGGAATGCCCAATGTTTCCCTTCAGAGCTGCTGACGTTTCCCTTTCAGAATAATTGTCAACATGTAAAACTCAACATATATTCTGAAAGTTGACAGCTCTAACATAATCTATAGCTTGAGAAGTGTAATATTGTCTTATCTTTATTTACAGTGATATATATTAGTTATCTTTATTTACAGTGATATATATTAGTTAAAGTCTTTGGGATACATGTAAATACGTTAGCTTGTTCTGTTAAGATAGTCAGCCATCTACATTTTAAGAGATAAAAATAAGTCTTCTAAGTATGCATAATTGGTGTTGAGAATCTAATTGTCTTAAAATACTAATACTAATTGTAACTCTGCTCTTATTCTACCAATGTTCTAAACCTCCAGACTCTAACATCATCAACTCTGCGTTCTATAAGTTGCTAATGCGTCCCTCTTCTTGAAACAGACAACATACCAGTAGGCCAATTTCAACGTCCTTATCCTAAAGCCTATGTTGTCAAGTCTTACGCTCCCTTACGAGTTGCTAATATGTCTCCCTTCTTCCAACAGACTGCTCCTGAGGTCCCACTGATGGCTGCCTTGTCCTAATGCACAGGCAAGGAAGCTCTTCACCCAGACACTTGCAGAAGGCTGGCTGATGGAGGCTACTGGGAGGTCTAGTTGTCACCTGGTCCTGTGTCACACCACCCAGACATCCACAGCAGGCTACTAGGAGGCACTGGCCAGTCACCTGGCCCATGTCACCTCACCTGAGAAAGAGAATTAGTTAGCTTGTGTCTATGTCTGGCTCGTCAACACACTGCCACCTGAGAAGTCTACCACCAATATGAAGGTTCCCACTCCCTCTGCCGTCTTTAAGTGTAGGAATCAAAGATGTATTGTGTTTTAAGTGTCCGAGTTCCTTTAATAAATGTAACTAATGGACGCTCTTCTGGTTTGATTTAAGTTGAAATGCTTCCAGTTCATCTCCGGAGCCTGTCTGAGGTATCATCGACTTAACACAGAACTGAAAAATATACAGCTAGTACTCGACTTAACACAGAACTGAAAAATATACAGCTAGTACATATATGCACAAAAGAAGGGTATGGAAAGAGGAGACGGGAAAGAAGAGAGAGAAATACTTGCACAATGCCCACACTTGCAGTACCCTAAGAAATTGGAGAGGAGAGAAAGGAAAGGGAGATAGAGGCAGAGGCATAAATAAGTCCTGCATAGAAATGACACGGACTAACGAGGAGGAGGAGAAAGCATCATCAACCCTCTTAAGCTACTCAGTATAATACTAAATAAATCAACTATGGTAACTGTCAACCCCATATACATCCTATTGAATCATGAACGAAACATCACTCTTACTCTCCAAACTAAAATAATAGGTATACTCACAAAGCACATGAGACTGGGGTGGCGTTGAGTGCCCCGCTGAGGGTCCGTGGCACTGTAGGTCCTCCCTGGCACACTTCAGACCATCACAGCTTCAAGGCGAGGGGTAGACCAAGGTGGGAGGGATGCGTTAACGCCTTGACTGCGGATTTCCCAGCAGACCTCACCAAGCTGCAGGAGTGGAACAAAAAGTGGCTGCTACAATTCAATGAAGAGAAATGTTAAGTCCTGCACCTTGGGAGGGGATATCCAGCACACCAATACCACATGGGAAACACTCCACTATCCACCACAGAGAGAGAGAAAGGCCTGGGAGTGTATGTTACCAGGCTACCAGTGAAGGGATATCCAGCACACCAATACCACATGGGAAACACTCCACAATCCACCACAGAGGCAGAGAAAGGCCTGGAAGTGTGTGTTACCAGGCTACCAGCTTCCTTCTGCGGTACTGTGGTAGGTATGTCTAACCACACCACATCACACCCCAGCCAGCCACACCACCTACTCCACAGCCCTGGTTAACATATATCGATCTCTAATTCTGTAACGCCACTTAAATCTCTCCTTCTCTCTCTCTCTCTTTTCCATCTTCCGTCAATTTCTTTCTCTTTAATTCCTTTCCTTTCATCTCCTGTTCCTCTTCTCTCTTTTTTATGCCTCTTTTCCCTCTTCCATCTCCTGTTCCAGACTCAAGAGATTGTTTCACTGGCACTGGGAATCCAACCTATGACCAGCGAGAGGAAGCTGCCCAAATTTTTCCACTCTGCCCAGGAATCGAACCCGGGCTCTCTCGGTTGTAAGCCGAGTGTGCTAACCACTGCACCACGAAGCCGCCCCAGTCAGCCAGAGAGGTGCCCCCTTGGCGGAGTGATTCTGGGGGGCTTTCCACATCAGGGGGGTCAGTTACTATACACAACCTCAAGGGAACATGTGACAGAGATGCGCACTGAGGCCACACAACTTACCTGGCCATGTTAATGAGTCAGGTAGCTCCATCACACCTGGTCTTGGGGTGAGGCGAGGGAGGAGTCACCTGGAGTCACCCATAATTAGGCTCCCCATCTTCACCCAGGCCTTCCCCCATAGCTGTCATCTCCCCCATGGGTTATATATGTCTCCCCTTGAGTATATGGCTGGAGTAGATAGGACAGCGGAGGTGGGGGGCTGGAGGGGCTGGGGTCATCGTTCTGGAGTAGATAGGACAGCAGAGGTGAGGGGCTGGGGTCTTCGTTCTGTAAGAGAGGGAAGGAGTTAAAATACAGGAGTAAATGAACACAAAAGACTTGAACCTAACCACACAACTATTATATTATTATTATTATTATTATTATTATTATTATTATTATTTACCTACACACCATTTCATTTAGTTTACATGGGTATATTTACAAACAAGGGGAGGGTGCAATTGTGGACATTTGCCATTACAAGAGGATGGAGGGGAGGAAATGGGTGTAATTCTGGATATTTACCAAGATAGAGGGTGGGGGGGGGGGGGACATGGGTGTAATTCTGGATATTTACTGATGCAAGAGGAGGGGGGTGGGGACATGGGTGTAATTCTGGATATTTACTAATACAAGAGCTTGGAAGGACATGGGTGTAATTCTGGATATTTACTGATACAAGAGGAGGGGGGGACATGGGTGTAATTCTGGATATTTACTAATACAAGAGCTTGGAAGGACATGGGTGTAATTCTGGATATTTACTGATACAAGAGGAGGAGGGGGGAGGATATGGGTGTAATTCTGGATATTTACTGATACAAAAGGATGGGGAGGACATGGGTGTAATTCTGGATATTTACTGATACAAGAGGAAAGGAGGGCATGGGTGTAATTCTGGATATTTACTGATACAAGAGGAAAGGAGGGCATGGGTGTAATTCTGGATATTTACTGATACAAGAGGAAAGGAGGGCATGGGTGTAATTCTGGATATTTACTGATACAAGAGGAAAGGAGGGCATGGGTGTAATTCTGGATATTTACTGATACAAGAGGAAAGGAGGGCATGGGTGTAATTCTGTATATTTACCGACACAGCTGAGGAGGAAGTTGGGTGCAATTCTGGATAATTACTAACACAGGTGGCATAAGGGGAAGAGCATTGAAATAATTAACCTATGGAACCATACCCAATATACCTTTGCCCTAATATATACCTTTTGCTATACTAACACACCTGTCCCCACGGTGCCACAGGTAAGGCATCAACCAGGTAAGTCACCCTGAGGAGGAGGCCGACTAGTGTGAAGGGAACACCATACCATGCCCTTCTCACCCCATCATCATGCCCTCCTCACCCCGTGTCACGCCCTTCACCCTATACCATGCCCTCATCACCCCCCTCCGCCCCATATCACCCCACTAAAACCTATCGCCCCCGTACCATACCATGCCCTCCTCACCCCATCATCACCCCCCTCTGCCCCATATCACCCCACTAAAACCTATCGCCCCCGTACCATACCATGCCCTCCTCACCCCATCATCACCCCCCTCCGCCCCATATCACCCCACTAAAACCTATTGCCCCCGTACCATACCATGCCCTCCTCACCCCATCATTACCACCCTCCACCCCATATCACACCCTCACACCACCACCACCACCACAACCCTTCACCCCATACCATGCCCTCATCACCCCTTAAACCCCATCACCACCTATCGCCCCCGTACCATACCATGCCCTTCTCACCCCATCATCATGCCCTCCTCCCCCTTCATAAGCTTATAAGAACACACCTGGGCATACTAATTAGGACAGGTTAATTAATGTAATGCTCACCTTCCAACACCTTAATTGTCCCACCCTCTGCCTATTACCTGTTCCCCAGTACCTATTACACACCTTACCTTGGACTCTGAAGCAGAATCTAATAAATATAATAAGAAGTAAATAAATAAAAATCAATTAGCCATTCAATCTGCTCTACTTTCCTTCCTCCTCCTCTCCTTCTTCTTCCTCCTCCTCCTTCATAAGCTTATAAGAACACACCTGTGCATACTAATTAGAACAGGCTAATTAATGCTTACCTGTTGATTAGTTGAGGAGGAACAGGTGTGCAGGTGATGGAGGTAAGGGAGGGAATGGAGGAAAGTCTCTCTCTCTCTCTCTAATGGTTGTTATCTTCTATTGCTTGTTAAACTGTTTGCTAATTCTTCCTTTTTCTTCATTTATCTTGTTTTCTTTCATTTTCTTTCTTTTTATAGTAGTTTATCATTTCTCTCTCTTGAATAGGAAGGGGGAAAGAGAGGAAGGAAGGAATAAAAAATGAAGTAATATTTATAATTTTTTATTAGACAAATACTTATTATTTAAACAAGTTATTTTTACATTTCTTCTTCCTCCTCCTCCTCCTCCTCCTCTCTTCTTCTTCTCTTCCTTACTTTCAATCTTCTCTCATTCCTTTCCTTCCTTCCTTCTTTCCTTCCTCCTCCTCCTCCTCCTCTTTCTCCTTTTAATATTCTCTTCTCATCTCTCTCTCTCCTTCCTTTCTTCCTCTTCTTCTCTCCTCCTTTCTTCCTTCTTCTCCTCTTCTCTTCTTTCTCCTTTTAATACTCTCTTCTCATCTCTCTTTCTCCTTCTTCCTTTCTTCCTCCTCCTCCTCCTCCTCATTGTCTTCCCTTGAACTTCTTTTTCTTCCTGTTATTGTTGCTGTTGTTGTTGTTGTTGTTCTTGTTCTTGTTGTTGTTGATGCGGTTCCTCACTCCCATGCTCCCTTCCCCATCGTCATCATCAGCCCCCCTCTTCCTCCCTCCCTTCCTTCCTCCCTTCTCATCCAGCCGGGACATTTCCTGAAGAAGAAGAAGAAGAAGAAGAGTAAATTAGTATATCTCTTTAATAATCTCTCTCTCTCTCTTAGTCAGTCAGTTATTCAGTCAGTCAGTCACCCAATCAGTCAGTCAGCCAGTCAGTCAGTAATTCAGTCAGCCAATCATCCAATCACCCAGTCATTCATTCAGTCAGTCAGTCCAAAAAAAAAAAATAATAATAATAATAATAATAATAATAATAATAATAATAATAATAATAATAATAATAATAATAATAATAATAATAATAATAATAATAACAAAAAAAGAAAAACACCACCACTTACGATCTTGGCAAAGCGCTCGGCCTCCGCCACTCGCTCCTCCAGCACCATCACCTCCTCCTTCACGACGGGGTACACCTCCAAGCGGGTGTTGAGCAGCTCCTCGATCCGCTGGTACACCTCCACCTCGTACTGGGGAGAGAGGAGGAGGAGGAGGAGGAGGTGTTAGAACTGTGCGTCCCAACCTTCACAAAGCCATGGACCAGGCGAGAGATTAAAAAAAATCTACGGACCAGTGTCATAGGCATAGATCCAAGCATACACTGGGATTTATATAGTCCAAATACATGTTTTATTTCTTTTGCAATTTAACCCGGTAGCAGCGGGGATTACGTTTCTTAGTGGTCCCTCTAAGCGAGAAAAATGAGAAAAAAATCATCACTCACACAAACCATTTCATAATATATTTCAACGCATTTGTGATCAGTTTATGTGTCATCTATTTTGGGGGGTTTATATCATGGCACAAATTTGGCCCGTCGCTGCTACACGGTAAAGCCACAAATTTGGCCCGTCGCTGCTACACGGTAAAGCCACAAATTTGGCCCGTCGCTGCTACACGGTAAAGCCACAAATTTGGCCCGTCGCTGCTACACGGTAAAGCCACAAATTTGGCCCATCGCTGCTACACGGTAAAGCCACAAATTTGGCCCGTCGCTGCTACATGGTACAGCCACAAATTTGGCCCATCGCTGCTACACGGTAAAGCCACAAATTTGACCAGTCACTGCTACACGGTAAAACCACAAATTTGGCCCATCGCTGCTACACGGTAAAGCCACAAATTTGACCCGTCGCTGCTACACAGTAAAGCCACAAATTCGGCCCGTCGCTGCTACAGGGTTAAAGTTCAGTGGGACAATACCAAGTGATTCTAAAGGCTAAATTATTCAAAAGTACGCCATGAAGGAAAATATACTATACTAACTTCAGCATTTAGTAATACAGTAGACCTGGAGAAGACTGGCTGTCATGGTGATAGATTCATGTACCTATTGCAAGGTCTATCAATATACCAAAACGTAAGATCTCGTATTTTACAAATGAAATTAGTAATCCGACCTCCCTCTCGCTAGTTTCAGCTCCTCTTCTCTTTCTTTCTTCGATCTTTCTTCTTTTCTCTCTTTCTCTCTCTTCTTTCCTTTTCTTTTCTTTTTCTCCTTTCTTCTATGAATTTTCTGAGTCAAAGCCTATAGTGTTTGTTTTGGTTGTGTTAGGTTAAGTTTAGGGTATCTTCAAACACATGATAGCCAGCACCTTATGGTATAAATCAACAAGGAATGACCTCACTTTGTTGTATGGAAAGTCTCATTAGTAAGAAAGCATATATGAATTTTCCGAGTCAAGGCCTATAGTGACTGTTTGGGTTTTTGTTAGGTTATGTTAGGTTAAGTTTAGGGTATCTTCAAACACATGATAGCCAGCACCTTATGGCATAAATCAACAAGGAATGACCTCACTTTGTTGTATGGAAAGTCTCATTAGTAAGGAAGGATATATGAGTTTTCTGAGTCAAGGCCTATAGCGATTGTTTTGGGTTTTGTTAGGTTATGTTAGGTTAAGTTTAGGGTATCTTTCAACACATGATAGCCAGCACCTTATGGTATAAATCAACAAAGAATGACCTCACTTTGCTGTATAGAAAGTCTCATTAGTAAGGAAGCATATATGAATTTTCCAAGTCAAGGCCAAGTGTGACTGTTTGGGGTTTTGTTAGGTTATGTTAGGTTAAGTTTAGGGTATCTTCAAACACATGATAGCCAGCCCCTTATGGCATAAATCAACAAAGAATGACCTCACTTTGTTGTATGGAAAGTCTCATTAGTAAAGAAGGATATATGAGTTTTCTGAGACAAGGCCTATAGTGTTTGTTTTGGTTTTGTTAGGTTATGTTATGTTAAGTTTAGGGTATCTTCCAACACATGATAGACAGCCCCTTATGGCATAAATCAACAAGGAATGACCTCACTTTGTTGTATGGAAAGTCTCATTAGTAAGAAAGCATTTACGAGTTTTTCGAGTCAAGGCCTATAGTGTTTGTTTTGGTTTTGGAAGTTTAAGTTTAGGGTATCTTCCAACACATGATAGACAGCCCCTAACGGTATAAATCAACAAGGAATGACCTCACTTTGTTGTATAGAAAGTCTCATTAGTAAGGAAGGATATATGAATTTTCTGAGTCAAGGCCTATAGTAACTGTTTAGGGTTTTGTTAGGTTAAGTTTAGGGTATCTTCAAACACATGATAGCCAGCCCCTAATGGTATAAATCAACAAGGAATGACCTCACTTTGTTGTATAGAAAGTCTCATTAGTAAGGAAGCATATATGAATTTTCTGGGTCAAGGCCTATAGTGACTGTTTTGGGTTTTGTTAGGTTAAGTTTAGGGTATCTTCAAACACATGATAGCCAGCCCCTTATGGTATAAATCAACAAAGACTGACCTCACTTTGTTGTATGGAAAGTCTCATTAGTAAGAAAGCATATATGAATTTTCTGAGTCAAAGCTTATAGTGACTGTTTGGGGTTTTGGTAGGTTATGTTAGGTTAAGTTTAGGGTATCTTCAAACACATGATAGACAGCCCCTTATGGTATAAATCAACAAGGAATGACCTCACTTTGTTGTATGGAAAGTCTCATTAGTAAGAAAGCATATATGAATTTTCCAAGTCAAGGCCTATAGTGACTGTTTTGGGTTTTGTTAGGTTAAGTTTAGGGCATCTTCAAACACATGATAGCCAGCCCCTTATGGCATAAATCAACAAGGAATGACCTCACTTTATTGTATGGAAAGTCTCATTAGTAAGAAAGCATATATGAATTTTCCGAGTCAAGGCCTATAGTGACTGTTTTGAGTTTTGTTGGGTTATGTTAGGTTAAGTTTAGAGTATCTTCCAACACATGATAGCCAGCCCCTTATGGTATAAATCAACGAGGAATGACCTCACTTTGTTGTACGAAAAGTCTCATTAGTAAGAAAGCATATATGAATTTTACGAGTCAAGGCCTACAGTGACTGTTTTGGTTTTGTTAGGTTAAGTTTAGGGTATCTTCAAACACATGATAGCCAGCCCCTTATGGCATAAATCAACAAGGAATGACCTCACTTTGTTGTATGTAAAGTCTCATTGGTAAGGAAGGATATATGAATTTTCTGAGTCAAGACCTATAGTGACTGTTTGGGTTTTTGTTAGGTTATGTTAGGTTAAGTTTAGGGTATCTTCAAACACATGATAGCCAGCACCTTATGGCATAAATCAACAAGGAATGACCTCACTTTGTTGTATGGAAAGTCTCATTAGTAAGGAAGGATATATGAGTTTTCTGAGTCAAGGCCTATAGTGATTGTTTTGGGTTTTGTTAGGTTAAGTTTAGGGTATCTTCCAACACATGATAGCCAGCCCCTTATGGTATAAATCAACAAGGAATGACCTCACTTTGCTGTATAGAAAGTCTCATTAGTAAGGAAGCATATATGAATTTTCCAAGTCAAGGCCAAGTGTGACTGTTTGGGGTTTTGTTAGGTTATGTTAGGTTAAGTTTAGGGTATCTTCAAACACATGATAGCCAGCCCCTTATGGCATAAATCAACAAAGAATGACCTCACTTTGTTGTATGGAAAGTCTCATTAGTAAGGAAGGATATATGAGTTTTCTGAGACAAGGCCTATAGTGTTTGTTTTGGTTTTGTTAGGTTATGTTAGGTTAAGTTTAGGGTATCTTCCAACACATGATAGACAGCCCCTTATGGCATAAATCAACAAGGAATGACCTCACTTTGTTGTATGGAAAGTCTCATTAGTAAGAAAGCATTTACGAGTTTTTCGAGTCAAGGCCTATAGTGTTTGTTTTGGTTTTGTTAGTTTAAGTTTAGAGTATCTTCCAACACATGATAGACAGCCCCTAACGGTATAAATCAACAAGGAATGACCTCACTTTGTTGTATAGAAAGTCTCATTAGTAAGGAAGCATATATGAATTTTCTGAGTCAAGGCCTATAGTAACTGTTTAGGGTTTTGTTAGGTTATGTTAGGTTAAGTTTAGGGTATCTTCCAACACATGATAGCCAGCCCCTAATGGTATAAATCAACAAGGAATGACCTCACTTTGTTGCATAGAAAGTCTCATTAGTAAGGAAGCATATATGAATTTTCTGGGTCAAGGCCTATAGTGACTGTTTTGGGTTTTGTTAGGTTAAGTTTAGGGTATCTTCAAACACATGATAGCCAGCCCCTTATGGTATACATCAACAAAGACTGACCTCACTTTGTTGTATGGAAAGTCTCATTAGTAAGAAAGCATATATGAATTTTCCAAGTCAAGGCCTATAGTGACTGTTTGGGGTTTTGGTAGGTTATGTTAGGTTAAGTTTAGGGTATCTTCAAACACATGATAGACAGCCCCTTATGGTATAAATCAACAAGGAATGACCTCACTTTGTTGTATGGAAAGTCTCATTAGTAAGAAAGCATATATGAATTTTCCAAGTCAAGGCCTATAGTGACTGTTTCGGGTTTTGTTAGGTTAAGTTTAGGGTATCTTCAAACACATGATAGCCAGCCCCTTATGGTATACATCAACAAAGACTGACCTCACTTTGTTGTATGGAAAGTCTCATTAGTAAGAAAGCATATATGAATTTTCCAAGTCAAGGCTTATAGTGACTGTTTTGGGTTTAGTTAGGTTAAGTTTAGGGTATCTTCAAACACATGATAGCCAGCACCTTATGGCATAAATCAACAAGGAATTACCTCACTTTGTTGTATGGAAAGTCTCATTAGTAAGGAAGGATATATGAGTTTTCTGAGTCAAGACCTATAGTGATTGTTTTGGGTTTTGTTAGGTTAGGTTAGGTTAAGTTTAGGGTATCTTTCAATACATGATAGCCAGCACCTTACAGCATAAATCAACAAGGAATGACCTCACTTTGTTGTATGGAGAGTCTCATTAGTAAGAAAGCATACACGAGTTTTCCGAGTCAAGGCCTATAGTGATTGTTTGGGGTTTTGTTAGGTTAAGTTTAGGGTATCTTCCAACACATGATAGCCAGCCCCTTATGGTATAAATCAACAAGGAATGACCTCACTTTGTTGTACGGAAAGTGTCATTACTAAGACTTTCCATACTCCCTTCTCAGTCCCCTCTTTCTTTCATCCTCCTCTTACCTTCCCTCCTCCCTTCCTCCCTGTCCCCCTTCCCCCCCTTACCTGGGACACTAGGGTGATGGCCACGCCTGCCTTGCCGGCCCGGGCGGTGCGGCCAACGCGGTGGATGTAGTTTTTGCTGTGCATCGGAACGTCAAAGTTGATCACGTAGTCCACCAAGGGAATGTCCAGACCCCTGCAAGTGGAAGTGTGGTGAGAAGTGGTAAGGAGGAGGAGGAGGAGGAGGAGGAGGAGGAGGAGGAGAAGGAGGTGAGTATTACAAGTGGATGAGGATGAAAAGAGACTGAAAGGAAGGAGAGAAAACTTAATCCAACTTAACCAAGCAAAACCCCAAACAGTCACTATAGGCCTTGGTTCGGAAAATTCATATATGCATCCTTACTAACGGGACTTTCTATACAACAAAGTGAGGTCATTCTTTTTTGATTTATACCATAAGGGGCTGGCTATCATGTGTTTAAAGATACCCTGAACCAAACCAAACCTAACCTAACCTAACAAAACCCCAAACAGTTACTATAGGGCTTGACTCAGAAAACTCATATATGCTTTCTTACTAATGAGACTTCCTATACAAGAAAGTGAGGTCATTCTTTATTGATTTACCATAAGGGGCTGGCTATCATGTGTTTGAAGATACCCTAAACTTAACCTACCATGATAGTCCAAATTTTGCCCATTTTGACCCCGTGAGGTAAAAAAAGTCAGCTGACTCCATCTTACCACCAGAAAAATAAGTCAGTTTTTACTCCAACATTACTTTTGTTACTTAAAGTAACTATATAATAAATATAAAAACTGTAACTCATAGTTGTCTTTTTTTACCTCACGGGGTCAAAATGGGCAAAATTTGGAGGTCAGCTGACCACATCTTACCACCTGATAATGTTGTCAGTTTTAGTCTCATTATCAATTTGGACAGATTAACTCTGTGCTACTGCATTTTGGTACGTGTAGCTCTTGGGGTAAGACATTTTTACCCCAAGGGCCAAAATCAGACTAAATTTGGAGGGCAGCTGACCCCCTTTTACCACCGAGAAATAGTGTCAGTTATTAGTAGATTCATATCTACTGCATTTTATCATTATACTGAGTGAATATGATTCGTGTAGCTTTTGGGGTAAAATCCAACACTTTTAGGGTCTTTTTAAGGGCAGCTGACCCCTTCATCCCCCTTAAATATTCTGTCAGTTATATCGCCATATTATTAAGAATAAATACATAGTTTTATATACAAAGTTTGAAGTGTATAGTTTGAAAAGTAAAATCAACCTCAAAAAGGGGTATTTTGGCACCCCCTGGGGGCAACACCCACCCGAGTTGAAGCAGCTGACAAACCTTTTTCAATTGTCGGTGATAAACTTAACCAAGTTAGAGCATTATATCTTCTGGGCTCGTTGGGGTAAAATCACCCGTAGCTAGCTCTCGGACTAGTAACAAAACCCCAAACAGTTACTATAGGCCCTGACTCAGAAAACTCATATATGCTTTCTTACTAACGAGACTTTCTATACAACAAAGCGAGGTCAGGTTATGCAAAGACACACTAATTAAGCGAGAAAGAAAGACAGATATAGACTTTGTGATAGAATGAGAAAACCAGATACACTAATTAAGAGAGAAAGAGACAGATAGCTATAGAGACTTTGTGATAGAATGAGAAAACCAGATACACTAATTAAGAGAGAAAGAGACAGATAGCTATAGAGACTTTGTGATAGAATGAGAAAACCAGGCACAGTGACCCACCTTGAGGCGACATCCGTAGCTAGCAAAATCGACCGTTCCCGAGCCTTAAACTTGCTTAGGGCACCGAGTCGCTTGTTCTGGCTCATCTTGCCGTAGAGGGGGATGGCGGTGAAGCCCAGGTTACGCAGCATGAGGGCGGTGCGCAGCGTGGAGAGCTGGGTGGAGCAGAACACCATCACCGACTGGCTCCCGATCTCGTTCAGAATGTGGATGAGGTACATGTGCTGAAAAAATTAATGGGTTTGGGTGAAGTGGATGAATAATTGAAAAAGTTAATGGGTTTGGGTGAAGTGGATGAATAATTGAAAAAGTTAATGGGTGTGGGTGAAGTGGATGAATAATGGGTGAAATAAATGTGAAATAAGGGAAGAGAAAAGCATAGGGAGGGGAAAACTAGGCGGGAAATGAAACAAAGCGAGGTCATTCTATGTTGATTTATGCCATAAGGGGCTGGCTATCATGTGTTTGAAGATACCCTAAACTTAACCTAACAAAACCCAAAATGGTTACTATAGGTCTTGACTCAGAAAATTCATATATGTTTCCTTACTAATGAGACTTTCTATACAACAAAGCGAGGTCATTCTATGTTGATTTATACCATAAGGGGCTGGCTATCATGTGTTTGAAGATACCCTAAACTTAACCTAACATAACCCCAAATGGTTACTATAGGTCTTGACTCAGAAAATTCATATATGTTTCCTTACTAATGAGACTTTCTATACAACAAAGCGAGGTCATTCTATGTTGATTTATACCATAAGGGGCTGGCTATCATGTGTTTGAAGATACCCTAAACTTAGCCTAACAAAACCCCAAATGGTTACTATAGGTCTTGACTCAGAAAATTCATATATGTTTCCTTACTAATGAGACTTTCTATACAACAAAATGAGGTCATTCTATGCTGATTTATACCATGAGGTACTGGCTATCATGTGTTTGAAGATACCCTAAACCTAACCTAACCTAACCTAACAAAACCAAACACAGTTACTATAGGCCTTGACTCAGAAAATTCACAGGACGAAAAGTGACATACAGCAAACATCTTCATTAAACCTCAGAGCCTATTTAAGCCTGTACCATATAGCAATACTGACCTTATATATATTACTACTTCTACTACTACTACTACTAATAATAATAACAATAATAACAAATCTACAGAACCCGTTTACCTTGTGTTTGCAGGGCACGAAGAGCATGTACTGTTTGAGTTTGGACACTGTTTGGTATTTTGACGAGACCTCAACCTTGACCGGGTCCCTCAAATGCGCCCTCTGTAGCTTGTTGACCTGCGGAAGGGTGACGGAGTGAGAAGGGGTGACATAAGGGGTGTTACGTAGGGGGTGAATAAAAGGATGCTGGGATTATGGTATGGAGTGAAAGGAGTAGAAAGGGATAGGATGAAGAGAAATATAAGAAATAGTAAAAAGGAGTGACCTGTGGAAGGGGAATAGGGTGAAGGGGGTATGATGGGGTGAAGAGAAGGGGTGATGAGAAGGTAAAAATTGAGTAAAACTTCCTCCTCCTCCCCCTTTCACCTTGGAGGTCATGGTGGCAGAGAACAGCATGGTGCGTCTCTCCCTCGGCAGCTCCTTCAGAATCTTGTCTACCTCCTCCTCGAAGTCAAGGTTGAGGATGCGGTCAGCCTCGTCCATCACCTGCAACATACACCTCGTTAGCTACCTGAGTCTTGGTAATGGAGTTTTTATTATATTTGTCTATTAATCTTATTACCCTACATCTAGTTTTATTTTTTCTATCTCTCTCTATCACCTGGGGACAAGATACTCATCTCTCATTGGCTATACTGCAACTATAACTACTATACAATTATAATCATTCATTCATTCATTCATCTTTGACGCCGGCTCCCAGGGGATGGCCAAGGCAGAAGAGTTTCCATCTCTCTCCATCCAGACACTCCCTCCTTATCCCTGCCTACTCAAAGTTTCTCAAGGATCTTTCCCCCTCTCCCCAACGTACTCCTGCACCCTATCTCTCCGTTTCACTGGAGGTCGTCCTCTAACATTCCCTCCCTCTATCTCACTCACATGCACCCTTCTGGTCATTTTACTCTCCTCCATTCGCTCCATGCGGCCAAACCACTTTTAAAGTCTGTCGCTTCACTTCTTCCACCACTCCACACTTCTTCCCTTCACCCACGACACATTCTAAAACGCTCGTACACACTTTCATTACTCATTCCATCCATTCTACTCACACCACAAGCACTCCTCAAACAACTCATTTCCACTGCCTGCACTCTAGACCTCTGACTTTCATTCCAGGCCCACGTTTCACTTGCATATGTGAGGGTTGGTACTATTACTGTATTTCTCAAATCCCTCTTTACCTCCATGCTCACACTTCTGCCATTCATGATACATCCCAAAGACCCTGCCACCCTTCTTCCTTGCAATGCCCTTTCTCTTATCTCTCCCTCCACACCACCATGCTTACACATAACTGATCCAAGGTACTTAAACTCATTGACCTCCTCCATTTCTTCACCATTCAACATTATTTTGCATTCTTTTTCACATTCAATTCCCACTCTACATGGGCATACAAAATCCACAATCTCACTTCTACTCCGCTCACAAACCATCACTTTACTTTAGATGACATTTACTTTCAGCTTTCTCCTATTACACACACTATCAAAATTTTAATCATACTTATTTATACTGTTTATATCATGTACAAGACCCTAGACTAGCCCCCAGCTCCCCTAGGTAACATCCCCAGGGGTACACACAAGCTTGAGACCCACCAGGTACTTCAGGGCCCTCATGTTGAACCCCTTGGTCTTCTCCAGATGGTCCACGAGTCGGCCCGGCGTGGCCACGATGAGGTGCGGGCGTTTGGCCAGCTCCAGGGCCTGCTGCGTCATGTCCATCCCGCCCACTATCACCACGCAGGTCACGCCCACACCGCGACCTGTACCACGGGGGAAGGGGGGAGGGGGGGTCATTGTATGGTAGGGGGGCAGGGCCGGCCCAAGCCTCCATGGGGCCCTAAGCGAAATTGTATTTGGGGGCCCCCTAAGTAAATAAACAGGTAGACAATGTTCTTACTGTAAATGTGTCATGTTTAATATATTTTTTATTGCTCTTGGGGGCCCCCTTGTGGCCTCGGGGCCCTAAGCCACCGCTTACTTCGCTTATGCGTCGGGCCGGCCCTGTAGGGGGGATAGAGTAAATAAAATATAAATGTGGGTGAGTAACAAAGATTTTTTTTCTGCTCTCTACACCTCTCCCAGCCCTTCCTCCCCTCTTCCTTCATTTGATTAGCAAATAACCTTACAATCACTAACCCAGCCCTGTCAACAATCATCCCAGCTCTCCTTTCACCCTTCCTAGCTCTCCCAGCTCTCTTTTCACCCTTCCTAGCTCTCAATTCACTCTTCCAGCTCTTCTTTCCCCCTTCCTAGCTCTCAATTCACTCTTCCAGCTCTTCTTTCACCCTTCCTAGCTCTCCATTTACTCTTCCAGCTCTTCTTTCACCCTTCCTAGTTCTCAATTCACTCTTCCAGCTCTCTTTTCACCCTTCCTAGCTCTCAATTCACTCTTCCAGCTCTTCTTTCCCCCTTCCTAGCTCTCAATTCACTCTTCCAGCTCTTCTTTCACCCTTCCTAGCTCTCAATTCACTCTTCCAGCTCTTCTTTCACCCTTCCTAGCTCTCCATTTACTCTTCCAGCTCTTCTTTCACCCTTCCTAGTTCTCAATTCACTCTTCCAGCTCTCTTTTCACCCTTCCTAGCTCTCAATTCACTCTTCCAGCTCTTCTTTCACCCTTCCTAGCTCTCCATTTACTCTTCCAGCTCTTCTTTCACCCTTCCTAGTTCTCAATTCACTCTTCCAGCTCTCTTTTCACCCTTCCTAGCTCTCAATTCACTTTTCCAGCTCTCTTTTCACCCTTCCTAACTCTCCCAGCTCTCTTTTCACCCTTCCTAGCTCTCAATTCACTCTTCCAGCTCTTCTTTCACCCTTCCTAGCTCTCAATTCACTCTTCCAGCTCTTCTTTCCCCCTTCCTAGCTCTCAATTCACTCTTCCAGCTCTTCTTTCACCCTTCCTAGCTCTCAATTCACTCTTCCAGCTCTTCTTTCACCCTTCCTAGCTCTCCATTTACTCTTCCAGCTCTTCTTTCACCCTTCCTAGTTCTCAATTCACTCTTCCAGCTCTCTTTTCACCCTTCCTAGCTCTCAATTCACTTTTCCAGCTCTCTTTTCACCCTTCCTAACTCTCCCAGCTCTCTTTTCACCCTTCCTAGCTCTCAATTCACTCTCCCAGCTCTTCTTTCACCCTTCCTAGCTCTCCCAGCTCTCTTTTCACCCTTCCTAGCTCTCAATTCACTCTTCCAGCTCTTCTTTCACCCTTCCTAGCTCTCCCAGCTCTCTTTTCACCCTTCCTAGCTCTCAATTCACTCTTCCAGCTCTTCTTTCACCCTTCCTAGCTCTCAATTCACTCTTCCAGCTCTTCTTTCACCCTTCCTAGCTCTCAATTCACTCTTCCAGTTCTCCTTTCACCCTTCCTAGCTCTCAATTCACTCTTCCAGCTCTTCTTTCACCCTTCCTAGCTCTCAATTCACTCTTCCAGTTCTCCTTTCACCCTTCCTAGCTCTCCATTTACTCACTCAGCAAACAACAATACAGTCCCTCACCCAGCCCTGTCTACATCCCAGCAATCCCTTCCTTCACCCTCCACTCACCCAGGGCCTCAAACTGCTCCTTGATCTGGAAGGCCAGCTCCCTGGTGGGCGTCAGCACCAGGCCAAAGAGGCGCTGGGGCCGGGCAATCAGCGCCTGCAGCAGCGGCAGGCCGAAGGCGCCGGTCTTGCCCGAGCCAGTCTCCGCCAGGCCTATCACGTCCTTGTCTGGGGAGTTTAATCTTGTTTACATATCAATGTTACGTTACCTAACTATTCTACTAATGAACCCTGAATTATCTGAGGAAATCTTATGAGGAAGCCCACGGAGTTACTGGTGAGTTTATTAGATATTATTAATGAATTCGTTAACTTCTAAGTGTTAACTAATATATTTATACACACTACAGTGCTTGAGTTTGTTTAATTCTCATTTAACTAATATAAATTCAACGAGTTATCAATGTATTTATCATCATTTGAGTTTAATATACCCATATGTACATACTTATATATCCATTTACCTACATTTTGCCGATACATACTTATATATTAATCAATTTCCTTGACCCACCTTGCAGGGCCAGGGGGATGGCCTCCCTCTGGATGGCCGTGGGCTCCTTCCATCCCAGCCGCTCACAGGCCAGGCACAGCTCCTCCACCACGCCCTAATAACGATGATAATAATAATAATAATAATAATAATAATAATAATAATAATAATAATAGTAGTAGTTTTTCGCCCATCGGCACATATATAAAAAAAATCACTACTCTAGAATCACACCCGACTCTTTCTCCCGGCTAACATGATAGACTGAACTAATAGATTCAAATAATAATAATAATAATAATAGTTTTTCGCCCATCGGCACATATATAAAAAAAAAATCACTACTCTAGAATCACACCCGACTCTTTCTCCCGGCTAACAAGATGGACTGAACTAATTGATTTTGATACGCGGGGCAATCTTCATCACATCATCATTAATAAAAGGTAATTAATATATATCAAAAACCAAAAGCTCACTACTCTACAATCACACCCGGCCCTTTCTCCCGGCTAACATGATAGACTGAACTAATAGATTCAAATACGTGGGGCAATCTTCATCACAACATCACCTAATAAAAGAGAGTTATGAGGAGAAAAGTGTAGTCCATTAACATGTCCACATCATATGGACGTTATGGCTAAAAACTTCTATTTGTTTTACCTATTTTCCCGCTTCTTAAAGGGAAACAAGCGGAGGGAAGTAGTAGAGAGGTGGGAAATTATATAAGCTCTCATTAAAAAATAAGTAGAGGGAGGTGTGAGGGGTATTAGGCACTCACGAGGTCCTTAAATGTTAACTTTTTCTCAGCCGCCTCCTCCGCCATGCTGGATTGTTTATATGATGATGAACTTGATCTTGACGTCACAACATCCGTATCTTCTTCTTCTTCTTCTACTTCTTCTCTGTTTCGCTTTGCATCGCTTCTTAGGTCTTCCTTGGCACTTCTCTACACTTAAATACTTCACTACACACATTTAGTTACTTCACTGTGCACACTTATACACTTAACACTGCACCGAGCTCTTACCAACGTCACTTTCAATTATTTATCGGCATCACTATAAAAATTAATAAGTAAAAAGATATATTCTAATACTAGTTAAGAAAAGGTATGTTAGAGAGACGAATTACATTTATAAGAAGAAAAAGAGATATTGTACACGTCCTTTCATACAGAAATACGGAAAAGTCCAATATCCTTAAATTTACTGTAGTTAACGTTAAAAATTTCTTGTTCTCTAAAATCGAACCTAAATAAAGGACAAACTTAGCTAATTCTATTTTACTAACTAATGGGGGACATACATATGGAGGCGCGTAGCTTCACTCACTACTACTGATACCACTACTACTACTACTACTTACTAACTTGTTTGTGTTTAATAATGAAGAAAAAGAATATATTTGTAGGTCTCTCTCTCTCTCTCTCTCTCTCTCTCTCTCTCTCTCTCTCTCTCTCTCTCTCTCTCTTCTGACCTTTTAAAAATCTGTGTGTGTGTGTGTGTGTGTGTGTGTGTGTGTGTGTGTGTGTGTGTGTGTGTATTCCAAACACGTACACACACATTATACGTTCAAATCAATTAAGAAGTGTTGAGAGAGAGAGAGAGAGAGAGAGAGAGAGAGAGAGAGAGAGAGAGAGAGAGAGAGGCGCCGGCCCGTCTGAAAATTTACATAAAATACCTTCACTTCTAATTTGAGTTTCACACACACACACACACACACACACACACACACACACACACACACACACACACACACACACACCTG
>NC_066550.1:15046564-15049064 GCF_024679095.1 Eriocheir sinensis | reverse complement strand
TGTCACTGAATTGCCACGAGGGTCAAACCATTTCAAACAGTCCGATTGGGCGTTCGATTCCGCGGGTCCCTTCCTCCCCTCTGCTCTGCCACACGGGTCGTACCACAAAACATTTCATCCCCCAAGAACACATATTTGACAAGGCTTTCGTAGGAGTTGTGGGCATTTCCAGGAGTAGCTTTATGACCCTGGTGGTAGTGTGACCCTTCCTCTGTACCGTGAACCTAAAAGAACATATTTGACAAGGCTTTCGTAGGAGTTGTGGGCATTTCCAGGAGTAGCTTTATGACCCTGGTGGTAGTGTGACCCTTCCTCTGTACCGTGAACCTAAAAGAACATATTTGACAAGGCTTTCGTAGGAGTTGTGGGCATTTCCAGGGGTAGTTTTATGACCCTGGTGGTAGTGTGACCCTTCCTCTGTACCATGAACCTAAAAGAACATATTTGACAAGGCTTTCGTAGGAGTTGTGGGCATTTCCAGGGGTAGTTTTATGACCCTGGTGGTAGTGTGACCCTTCCTCTGTACCATGAACCTAAAAGAACATATTTGACAAGGCTTTCGTAGGAGTTGTGGGCATTTCCAGGAGTAGCTTTATGACCCTGGTGGTAGTGTGACCCTTCCTCTGTACCGTGAACCTAAAAGAACATATTTGACAAGGCTTTCGTAGGAGTTGTGGGCATTTCCAGGGGTAGTTTTATGACCCTGGTGGTAGTGTGACCCTTCCTCTGTACCATGAACCTGAAAGAACATATTTAACAAGGCTTTCGTAGGAGTTTTGGGCATTTCCAGGAGTAGTTTTATGACCCTGGTGGTAGTGTGACCCTTCCTCTGTACCGTGAACCTAAAATAACATATTTGACAAGGCTTTCGTAGGAGTTGTGGGCATTTCCAGGGGTAGTTTTATGGCCCTGGTGGTAGTGTGACCCTTCCTCTGTACCGTGAACCTAAAAGAACATATTTGACAAGGCTTTCGTAGGAGTTGTGGGCATTTCCAGGGGTAGTTTTATGACCCTGGTGGTAGTGTGACCCTTCCTCTGTACCATGAACCTAAAAGAACATATTTGGCAAGGCTTTCGAAGGAGTTTTGGGCATTTCCAGGGGTAGTTTTATGGCCCTGGTGGTAGTGTGACCCTTCCTCTGTACCGTGAACCTAAAAGAACATATTTGACAAGGCTTTCGTAGGAGTTGTGGGCATTTCCAGGAGTAGCTTTATGACCCTGGTGGTAGTGTGACCCTTCCTCTGTACCGTGAACCTAAAAGAACATATTTGACAAGGCTTTCGTAGGAGTTGTGGGCATTTCCAGGAGTAGCTTTATGACCCTGGTGGTAGTGTGACCCTTCCTCTGTACCATGAACCTAAAAGAACATATTTGACAAGGCTTTCGTAGGACTTTGGGCATTTCCAGTAGTTTTATGACCCTGGTGGTAGTGTGACCCTTCCTCTGTACCATGAACCTAAAAGAACATATTTGACAAGGCTTTCGTAGGAGTTTTGGGCATTTCCAGGAGTACTTTTATGACCCTGGTGGTAGTGTGACCCTTCCTCTGTACCATGAACCTAAAAGAACATATTTGGCAAGGCTTTCGTAGGAGTTGTGGGCATTTCCAGTAGTTTTATGACCCTGGTGGTAGTGTGACCCTTCCTCTGTACCATGAACCTAAAAGAACATATTTGACAAGGCTTTCGTAGGAGTTGTGGGCATTTCCAGGGGTAGTTTTATGGCCCTGGTGGTAGTGTGACCCTTCCTCTGTACCGTGAACCTAAAAGAACATATTTGACAAAGCTTTCCTAGGAGTTTCAGGCATTTCCAGCAGTTTTATGACCCTGGTGGTAGTGTGACCCTTCTTCTGTACCATGAAACTAAAGAAACACTCATTAGAACCCAACTGACCCCCTCTTTGACCTATAGAAATGATGTCTATATTTAATACCGACTATATACTGATCTACCACCTATCCCTTCCTCTCATACGCTACCTACAAGTAAAATATGAGAGGAAGAAATAGGTTTTAGGACGGTGTGGCAGAGAAGAAGGGAAGGGGAGGGAAGGGGATGAAGAAAGAAGAGGGAAGGGAGGGGTATGGTATAAGGGAAGGGAAGGGAAGGGAAAACGAATGGAAGGGAAGAGTGACTGATGGGTAGGGAAGGGCAGGTGTTGGGTAAGGAAAGGGAAGGAAAAGGAAGGGAAGAGTGACTGATGGGAAGGGAAGGGCAAGTGTTGGGTAAGGAAAGGGAAGGGAAGGGAAGGGAAGGGAAGAGTGACTGATGGGAAGGGAAGGGCAGGTGTTGGGTAAGGAAAGGGAAGGGCAGGGAAGGGAAGAGTGACTGATGGAAGGAAGGGCAAGTGTTGGGTAAGGAAAGGGAAGGGAAGGGAAGAGTGACTGATGGGAAGGGAAGGGCAAGTGTTGGGTAAGGAAAGGGAAGGGAAGGGAAGAGTGACTGATGGGAAGGGAAGGGCAAGTGTTGGGTAAGGAAAGGGAAGGGAAGGGAAGGGAAG
>NC_066550.1:15026564-15031564 GCF_024679095.1 Eriocheir sinensis | reverse complement strand
ATTCTTCGTTCCTTATTTTCGAGGTATTTCTTTTAGGGAGGGTGCAGCCAATCACAGGAGCCGTAACAAACGCTCCCTAGGCGCCAGACGAACAAGCTCCGTCAACAGACTATAGCTTTTATTTATTTATTTATTTATTTATTTAAGATTCAACTACATACACGGTTACTGACCCTTTTTCGTTAGTCTCAGGCAGCCTGCAGCACGAGTACAGGCTGAAGACATTAGCTTCCCCCACAGCTTAGGTCACCAGTAGCGTAAGTTAGGGGTCGTAATTTCCTCTTATTTCTCTCTTTACTGTAAAATTTCCATGTCCCTTTCTTCCTTAAAGGCCCATGGTGTTCTCTTCTAACTATTTCCTGCCGGGACGCTGCCGGAGGGAGAGGTGGGTGGGTGGGGAGGAGCCTTCATCTTTTCTGCCCTGTCCTGCCACACGTAGATTACTAGTAGTAGCGGTAGTAAACAGACACCCTCGCCATAGACCGACAGGTATTCTGGTGTCTGTTCTTCCTATGTATCCCTACGTATTCCTCCTCCTCCTCCTCTTCCTCCTCCTCCTCCTCCTCCTCCTCCTCCTCCTCCTCTATTATTGGCACTTTTTCCCTCTTTTCTCTCTTCCTTATCAACTCTTTACCGGGCCCTCCTCCTCCTCCTCCTCCTCCTCCTCCTCCTCCTCCTCTTCCTCCTCCTCCTCATCACTTTGAACAGAGGCGCCCATTAGATTCCTTTCAAGCAGGTAATAGTCTGCTAGTGCCAAGAGGAGGAGGAGGAGGAGGAGGAGGAGGAGGAGGAGGAGGATCGCTGCCTCTTCATCACTCTCCCTCTTGTTACTGTCTCCATCTTTGTCTCTTCCTCCTCCTCCTCCTCCTCCTCCTCCTCCTCTTCCCTCTCCCTCTCCCTCTCTCTCTCTCTCTCTCACTAACGAGGTACAGACCGATACACTTTTTGGCTTCACTTCAAACGCTCTCTCTCTCTCTCTCTCTCTCTCTCTGTTAAACTAAAGAGGAGATGATAGATATATGGATGGAGGAAGAGGAGGAGGAGGAGAAGGCTAATGAGGCTGAAGAGAGAAGAGGAGGAGGAGGAGAAGGAGGAGGAGGAGGAGGAGGAGGAGGAGGAGGAGGTGAATGAAACACAAATGAAGAAAAGGAGAAGAAAGGAAAAGAAATAGAAGAAGAATCTCTCTCTCTCTCTCTCTCTCTCTCTCTCTCTCTCTCTCTCTCTCTCTCTCTCTCTCTCTCTCTCTCTCTCTCTCTCTCTCTCTCTGTGGCACTCAACCTACAAATGGTCAAGTTGGAGGAAGAGGAAGAAGAGGAGGAGGAGGAGGAGGAGGAAAAAAAAGGAAGAGGAAACATATTGGTAAACCGCCTTGTTATCTGACTCTCCTCCTCCTCCTCCTCCTCCTCCTCCTCCTCCTCCTCCTCTTCCTTTACCTTCTGCAACAAGACTAAAATTATTCAACACAAACTTCAAATAATTCAGAAGGAGGAGGAGGAGGAGGAGGAGGAGGAGGAGGAGGAGGAGGAGGAGTTAAAACAAATGGAAGACAAATGGAAAATTAATATCAAAGAGAGAGAGAGAGAGAGAGAGAGAGAGAGAGAGAGAGTTAAATATATATTATTATTATCATTTTTATTACTATTAAGACATCTCTCTCTCTTATTTAAACACAGACACATATATACTATTTACAAACCCAAAGGTGCGCTGTCGTGTGCTGCCTAGGCAAAGGGCAGAATAAAATCTATATAAAAACAACTACATAAACTATAAAAAATATATACACACAAAAAACATACAATACAGAATATATGTGTGTACGCACTGCACCCGTGTCACTGCTCCACCACGAGTGTCAGTGGGGTGGGGAGTGAGCCCCTCCAGTGGTGGGCCGACAGTTTTATTTTTTGGGTGTTCATCTCCCGGATGTTTGGTACACAGGCCGTGAGCATGTTCCATATCCGGCAGACTCTTCCCGCAAAGGTGCGTTGGTGCTGGCTGGTACGGGAACGCGGCACCTCCACTGCGTCACCAAGGGATATCACCGTTCTCGTGTCCCGCGTAGTGACTCTCGGAGGCTGGCGTAGGCCCGCCAGATGTGGCACTCCTTGCACAGGTGCCTTGTGAAGCACCACAAGAGCAGCTACGTCCCTGCGGTGTTCCAAGGAGTCGACCGAGCTGAGAGTTTCCTGCCCGGTTGGGGGTCTGCAGCATCCACCAGTCGCAGTGCCCGTCGCTGGATGCCGTCGAGTCTCCCGCTGTGCGAGGCAGCACACGACATCCAAGAGAGGGCAGCATACTCTTAAGTAAGGCCGTATCTGGGCCTTGTAGAGCAGGAGCCTCCCTTTTCTGTCGAGGAAGCTGGCCACCCTTCGCAGGCAGGAAACTCTGTGGGAGACCTTTTGGGCAATGTGTTTGATGTGGCTGTCAAACCGTAGCCCTCGATCCACTTCCATTCCCAGAATCTTGACGGATTCCCAGAGTGGGAGGGGGACGACACAAAATCTTAGCTTCCCCTCCACTGCTGGCCCGGCAGTGGGGGATCGAGAGACCACCATTGCCTGAGTCTTGTCTGGGGCAAAGGTCACCTGCCAGCGGGCACCCCATTCCTGTAGCACCTTCAGCTGCTGATTGACCTTGTCAGCAGCTCGCCCACTGTCTTGTTGGGGGTAGGTGCAGGAGAGAGTGCAGTCATCAGCGTAAGCTGAGACTGCTGGCAGCTGCCGGAGAAGGTCGTCCACATATATGTTCCACAGAACTGCCCCAGCACTGAGCCCTGTGGCACTGATGCCTCCACTGGCAAGGACTCGGACCCTTGCCCGTTGACGACAACCTGGAGGGTCCTTCCTTGAAGATAGTCTCCCAGGAGCTGAAGGAGGTCGCCTTGAATGCCCTTAGCACGGAGTTTTTCAAGGAGCCCTCCGTGCCACACCCTGTCAAAGGCACCCGCTATGTCTAGGGCTACCACGACAGTGTCCAGGCCGTCTCTCTCTCTCTCTGTTACCCAATTAGTTTTTTTTCATCTTTCTCTTCTTTCTCTCCTTCATTACTACCACCTCCACCTCCTCCTCCTCCTCCTCCTCCTCCTCCTCCTCCTCCTCCTCCATTTACCACCACTCAACGCTAAAACTAACTAGCTATTAGCCTCACTTTTTCCTCCTCCTCCTCCTCCTCCTCCTCCTCTTCCTCCTCCTTTCATACATTTTCCCCTTCCTCTTCCCTTCCGTTCACCTCTTTTTCTGTCTCTGTCTGTCTCTTAATCACTCTCTCCCTCTCTTTATCTTTCTTTTCTCCCTTCTCTTCCTCCTCCTCCTCCTCTTCCACCTCCTTTTCTCTTCCTTTATTGTTTATCTTCTATTCTTCTGATCTTCCTTTCTCTTTCCATCTTCTTCTTCTTCTTCTTCTTCTTCTTCTTCTTCTTCATTTCCTTTTCATTTCTCTTTGTCTGGTTAATTTCACACTCATTTCCTTCTTCTTCTTCTTCTTCTTCTTCTTCTTCTTCTTCTTCTTCTTCTTCTTCTTCTTCCTCCTCCCCATTAAAGTCTTCCTCAACACTTCATTAGCTTCTGTTCCTTAAGTTTCATTCGCGTTCCTTTCATGTTTTGGTCTAATATATATACACTTAAATTACTGCTCCTCTTCTTCCTCTTCTTCTTCTTCTTCTTCCTCTCCTTCTTCTTCTTCTTCTTCTTCTTCGTCTTCCTCAAACACCTGCATCTCTTTTTTATCTTCAAGTTTTTTTTTCTTTCTAATTTTCTTTCTCTTATTTTTATTATTCTCTTCCTATTTATCCTTCTTCTTCTTCATTTTCCTCTTCTTCTTCTTCTTCTTCTTCTTCTTCTTCTTCTTTTTCTTCCTTCCTTTCTCCCTTGATATGTTCATTAATTTTATAACTATTTACTATGTCTAGTTCTCTCTCTCTCTCTCTCTCTCTCTCTCTCTCTCTCTCTCTCTCACCATGCCAAGAGTGTACATGGAGGTGTTATCTTTATCTCTCTCTCTCTCTCTCTCTCTCTCTCTAAAGCGACGACGAATGTTCTTTGTTCAGAGAGAGAGAGAGAGAGAGAGAGAGAGAGAGAGAGAGAGAGAGAGAGAGAGAGAGAGAGAGAGAGAGAGAGAGAGAGAGAGAGAGAGAGAGAGAGAGAAAAGAGAGCGAGAAAAGAGAGCAAGAACGAGAGCGAGAGAAAAAAAGAGAGCGAGAAAAAGAAAAACCACGAAAAATAACCCCAAAAAAAAACTGACCCTCCCAAAAATCATCCCAGAGAGAGAGAGAGAGAGAGAGAGAGAGAGAGAGAGAGAGTGTGAGAGAGAGATAGAGACTTTGGTTACATGGTCCGTCAGCTGTGAAAACAAGTCTAAACACGTTTCATTGTGCAGGTAATCAACTCTTAATTAGGTCATTGGCAACACAATTAGGAGGAGGAGGAGGAGGAGGAGGAGGAGGAGGAGGAGGAGGAGGAGGAGGAGGAGGAGGAGGAGGAGGAGGAGGTAAAGGGTTAGACTGCTTGCTAATTAGGGTTTGAAGAGAGAGAGAGAGAGAGAGAGAGAGAGAGAGAGAGAGAGAGAGAGAGAGAGAGAGAGAGAGAGAGAGAGAGAGAGAGAGAGAGAGAGAGAGAGAGAGAGAGAAACAATCAAAATGGAGGAAAAAGAGGAAGAGGAAGAGGAAGAGCAGGAGGAAGAAAAGAAAGAAGAAAAAGAGAAAATTATGAAAGAAATAAAAAGAAAAAAAGGAAAAATAGAAAAAAAGAAGAAATTTGGGGAGAAAAATGAAAAAAAGAGTAGGAAGAGGAAAAAGAGGAGGAAGAAGAGGAGGAAGAAAAAGAGAAAAGGAAAAAAAAAGAGAAAAAGAGAAAAACGAGAAAAAACAATTAGAGGAGGAAGACGAAGAGAAGGAAGAGGAGGAGGAGGAGGAGGAGGAGGAGGAGGAGGAGGAAGAGGAGGAGGAAGAGGAGGAGGAAGAGGAGGAGGAAACAGTCTAATTAACATATGAATATTTTCTC
>NC_066550.1:15016564-15021564 GCF_024679095.1 Eriocheir sinensis | reverse complement strand
GGAGGAAGGGGGGGGAGAGGAAGGATAGTGAGGGGAGAGGAAGGAGAGGGAAGGGGAGGGGAAGGGGAGGGGAGGGGAAGGGAAGGGAAGGGAGGGGAAGGAAAGGGAAGGGAAGGGAAGGGAAGGGAGGGGAAGGAAAGGGAAAGAATGGAAAAGGAAGGGAAGGAAAGAAGAAAAGAGAGAAAAAAGAGATGAGGAAGAGGGAAAGAAGAAAGGAAGAGAGGAAAGAGGAAGATAAGGAGAGAAAAGGGAAGAAAGGGAGAAAAAGAGGGGAAAAAGAGGGGAAAAAAGAGGAAAAATCAAGAGGAAAAAGATAGGAAGAAGAGGAAAGAGGAAGGACACACACAAAAAAGGGAGAGAGAGAGAGAGGAAGGGAGAGAGAGGGGAGTGAGAGAGAAGAGGGAGGGAGTGAGGGGTAAAGAGGAAGGAAGAGGGGAGTGATAGGGAGGAGGAGAGGAGAGAAGGGAGGGAGGGAGGAAGGGAGAGAAAGGGAGGGAGGAAGGGAGGGAGGGAGGGAGGGAGAGAGACGCTTTGTGTAGTTATGTTTCCAAGTCAGACGGAAATTACGAAGCGAAGGGAGGGAACTCTCTCTCTCTCTCTCTCTGGCGTTGATTTTTTCTTTTTTTTTTTTTCAATGATCAGTTTGCCTTGAGAGAGAGAGAGAGAGAGAGAGAGAGAGAGAGAGAGAGAGAGAGAGAGAGAGAGAGAGAGAGAGAGAGAGAGAGAGAGAGAGAGAGAGAGAGAGAGAGAGAGAGAGAGAGAGAGAGAGAGAGAGAATGTTTAATTGCCCAAGACGGGAGGAAAGGAGAGGAGGAGGAGGAGGAGGAGGAGGAGAGGGGGGCGGAGGTCCCTTTGTTGAAAGAGATTCTTTAAGAGAAGGAGGAGGAGGAGGAGGAGGACAAAATGGAGGAAAAAGGACCATCAGGAAAGGAAGAAAAAATGCTGACTCTGTGTGTGTGTGTGTGTGTGTGTGTGTGTGTGTGTGTGTATATGTATGTATGTATGTATGTATGTGTGTATGTATGTATGTATCACCGTGAGAGACGAAGGTTAAGAGACTAATAAGTGAATAGGGAAAGGTATTGCGTCTAAGGTAAGGTCAAGGTAAACAAAGGTAAGTCAACAGGTATTAAGGTAAATTGAGGTAAATATATGTAAGAGGCAAAGACGAAGTAACAATAAGGTAAGGAAATGCATAAGGCAAAATTGTAAGCCTGAGGTAAATCAAAGGTAAATAAGTTAAGATTCATTAAGGTAAGGTAAAGGTAAATACAGGAAAGGTGCCTGGAGGAGGAGGAGGAGGAGGAGGAGGTGGAAGAGGACAAAATGGAAGAAAAATGACGAACAAAAACAAGTCCACAGTCTTTTATGAAACTCTTAAGCGGAACAAAGGCGAGAGCAGCAGCGGTTATGATCGACGAAAAGACAAGTCCACTCTCTTACATGAAATTGAGATATCTTACAAATACAATTATGAATCAGAATAGAGAAAGAGAAAACATAGGTAAGTCAACAGGTACTAAGGTAAACTGAGGTAAATATATGTAGGAGGTAACGAGGTAAGACACGTTATCAAAACCACTTGCGACTCGGCCAGGACTACTGCATCATCGGCAAAAACAAGGTCGGTGATCCTAGTATTGCCAATGGATGCCCCACAATGACTGTTCCAAAACTCTGCCTAGTACCCAGTCCATACAAGTGTTGAAAAGCGATGAGGCAAGAACACAGCCCTGCCTCACGCCCACGCTTCACGGCACGCCCAGTCCCAGAATACAGGCCAATCAGTGGACCAAGAGTTATCCCAGGAATCCCACGGAGTCGCGATGCACTAAGGCAACAGGTAAGTCAAGTTAAGATGAAGAAATTAAGGTAAGAAAAACAGTTAACAGAAAGTAAAGAGAGCCAGGTAAGGTGAGGTAAACATAAGGTAAGATAACAGGTGACTCAAGGTAACCGGTATATCAAGGTAACAGGTAAGGATGAGGAGACTAATTAGAGATAAACAATATAAAAGTAAACATTAAAGATAGCCAGGTAAGGTAAGGTAAATGTAAGGCAACAGGTACAGCAAGGTAAGGTAAGGTAAATGTAAGGTAAGGCAAAAGGTAATTCAAGGTAACAGGTAAAGATGAAGAAATTAAGGTAAAACAGTAAACGGAAAGTAGAGATAGCCAGGTAAGGTAAGGTAAACGTAAGGTAAGGCAACAGGTAGAGCAAGGTAAGGTAAGGTAAGGTAAGGTAAGGCAACAGGTAGAGCAAGGTAAGGTAAGGTAAGGTAAGGCAACAGGCAGAGCAAGGTAAGGTAAGGTAAGTTTAAGGTAAGGCAACAGGTACAGCAAGGTAAGGTAAGGTAAGGTAAGGCAACAGGTACAGCAAGGTAAGGTAAGGTAAGGCAACAGGCAGAGCAAGGTAAGGTAAATGTAAGGTAAGGCAACAGGTAGAGCAAGGTAAGGTAAGGTAAACGTAAGGTAAGGCAACAGGTACAGCAAGGTAAGGTAAGGTAAGGTAAGGCAACAGGTACAGCAAGGTAAGGTAAGGTAAGGTAAGTTTAAGGTAAGACAACAGGTACAGCAAGGTAAGGTAAGGTAAGGTAAGGCAACAGGTACAGCAAGGTAAGGTAAGTTTAAGGTAAGGCAACAGGTAGAGCAAGGTAAGGTAAGGTAAGGTAAGTTTAAGGTAAGGCAACAGGTACAGCAAGGTAAGGTGAGCGCTAGGCAGGTCAGCGTCACGGAGCGGCGCCCCATAAGTCATCCCGACACAGGCCGCTCGGAGGCTGGGAAGGCTCTCTCATCCATATGCAAAGGCGCCGAGCCATTTGTATAAACACTACAAATGAACTAGCTCTCTCTCATAATTTGTTGGTTTTTCTTGTTTTCTTTTCCTTTTTTCCTTCTTTCCTTTCTTTCTTTCTTCCTTTCTTTCTCTTCATCCTTTCTTTGTTTTCTTTCTCATTTCTTTCTTCTCTTCGTCCATCCGCTTCTCTCTGATGATTTTCCTTGTTTTTCTTTCCTCTTTTTCTTTCTTTCTTTTTTCTTTCTTTCTTTCTTTCTCTTCATCTTTTCTTTCTTTCTTCTCTTCTTCTTCTCTCTTCTTCTCTCTCTCTCTCTCGTTTGCATGACAAGAAGAGAGAACATTAAAAGAGCGAGAGCGAGAGAGAGAGAGAGAGAGAGAGAGAGAGAGAGAGAGAGAGAGAGAGAGAGAGAGAGAGAGTATAACCACCTCACTTACATTTCCATCCATAACTAAACTCTTTTCTCCTCCTCCTCCTCCTCCTCCTCCTCCTCCTCCTCCTCCTCCTCCTCCTCCATGATCTTCAGGCTATAGTATATTAAAGGGCAAACCAGAAGCTGTTTTGAGTACCTCCTCCTCCTCCTCCTCCTCCTCCTCCTCCTCCTCCTCCTCCTCCTCCTCCTCCTCCTCCTCCTCCTCCTAATTAATTTTGCCATCCGCCGTCAGTCCTCCAGCACTCTTCTCATGAATCATCTTCCTCCTCCTCCTCCTCCTCCTCTTCCTCCTACTCCTCCTCCTCCTCCTATGGTAATATACTTCACTAACTTCTTTCTAATTTCCTTTGCCTGTTAAATCCTCCTCCTCCTCCTCCTCTCCTCCTTCTCCTCCTGCTCCTCCTCCTCCTCCTCCTCTCCTCCTTCTCCTCCTCCTCCTCCTCCTCCTTCTACTGCTACTATTTCTCATATTGTGTCAGCTAATAACTTCATTTTCTTCCTCTCCTCCTCCTCCTCCTCCTCCTCCTCCTCCTGACCTCAATGTAAACAAACAAGAGAAAACGGAAAGTAATCTCCCAAAATATATACTATTTCTTGGGTGAGGAGAAAACAAATAAAGTGGGCTATTGAGAGAGAGAGAGAGAGAGAGAGAGAGAGAGAGAGAGAGAGAGAGAGAGAGAGAGAGAGAGAGAGAGAGAGAGAGAGTTAGAGAATAAAAGAGAATAAGAGAGAATAAGAGAACGAGAAATAAAGAAAAAAGAGAAAGAAAACGAAGATAAAAGTAGAAAAAATCAGAAAAAAACAAAGAAAAATAAGAAAAAAAGAAAAAAAACTTCAAAAAATGCTAAAAAATGAGAGAGAGAGAGAGAGAGAGAGAGAGAGAGAGAGAGAGAGAGAGAGAGAGAGAGAGAGAGAGAGAGAGAGAGAGAGAGAAACACAGACAGACCCCGAGAGAGAGACCCAGACCCAGAGAGAGAGAGAGAGAGAGAGAGAGAGAGAGAGAGAGGGGGGGGGGGGGCAGGTCGCGCTAGCCTATAATTTCGGGTACTTCATCACCCCTCGCTCCCCATTACCTTCCCGAGCCACCTTTTCCCGCTCAGGTGAACATCTTAATTAATTTACATCTCAAAGCATGCCGGGCAGGTGAGCCGACTGATGGAGATGTCGAGGAGGAGGAGGAGGAGGAGGAGGAGGAGGAGGAGGGGGAAGGTTTGGAAGAGAAGGGAGTTATAGAGATGAAGGAGGAGTGAAGTAAGAGGTAGGAGGAGGAGGAGGAGGAGGAGGAGGAGGAGGAGGAGGAGGAGAAGGAAGGGAGTTATTGAGATCTAAGAAGTTTTGAGGGAGAGAAAGAAGGGAGAGAAGGCAGAAGGAAGGAAGGAAGGAAGGAAAGAAGGAAGGAAGGAAGGAAGGAAGGAAGAGAGAGAGAAAGAGAGAGAGAAGCTGTATGGTGTTATATCAAAGCCATCTCTCTCTCTCTCTCTCTCTCTCTCTCTCTCTCTCAACACCATTTCAACTTTCACCTCCACGAAATGACCTCAACACCACCACCACCACCACCACCACCACTACTACTACTACTACTACTACTACTACTATAATGAGAGACAATGTAGGTAAGAAATAAGAGAAAAGAGAAATAGGAACAGACAGATAGGTAAATGCATGGGTAGGTAAGGTAAGGTAAGGTAAGGTAAGCAGTTGGTAGGTAAGGAAGGAAGGAAGGAAGGAAAAAAAGAAGGAAAATGAAGAAAAGAGAAATGAAAAGAATAAGAA